>NC_056725.1:553805648-553828148 GCF_019279795.1 Protopterus annectens
ACCTATAGCTTTGAGATGATCAGATAGACTTTTTATTCCCCATCCATGCACGTTCATGTGAGACTTTACCCCGCCAATCCTCAGTGGGTTGGGACATTCTAATGGATGGCTCTGATGTTGGACAAAAAGGGGGGGGAACTCAATTTGAGTAAGTTGGAGTCCAGGGAATTATGATTGGGGGAGGAGTCAGAGTTCTGGATCTAAAAAAAAGCTTCCGAGTCAGTGCCGAGTTTCAGATCCAACAACCCATATGTTTAATGAAGACAACCAGCCAGTGAGTCCACCAATGTTTTAATTAAAAAAGCACAGCTCTAAAGTCTCGGCTTTCCACACAAGTCTTCAAGAGTAAAAAGACATAAAACTTGCCCGTGCAATCTGTTTTATATTGGAGAAACTAAAAAGGGCCTTTAAGGTCAGAATGTTAGAGCATATAAGAGATATAAATAATAAGAAACAAGAAAGTTCTATAGCTACCCATTTTGAATGTTTTTACAATAGTAATAGTGAACGTTTACAGGGTACTGTTTTAGAGAAGATTAAGTGTCCGTATTTGATGAATGTTTTTTAAAAAAACTGCTTTTGACTAGTCTTTATATATTTTGAAATTCAATACTTTGTATCCATATGGTCTTAATGAAGAGCTTAATTGGAAACATTTGATTTAATTGTGTAATGAATTAATTGCTTGATTGAACACTATATGAAGCAAGTTTTTTTGATGTCTTTTTACTCCTTGAAGGCTTGTGTGGAGAGCCGAGACGTTAGAGCTGTGCTTTTTTTTAATTAAAACATTGGTGGAATCACTGCTGGTTGTCTTTGTAGTTTGGTTTGTGGTTTTTAACCCATATGTTTAAACCTAACAAAAATTAGACAACATTGATCCAATGTTTTGGTAAGTATGTACCTTTTGTTTATATTTACCATGACACGTATTCCAGACAAGGTGAAGGTACACTCTGTCAGGCCCGTGGCTTCATCTTTGACTTTTTCGAAAGTGCCGGACTCGAACTATTCTAGAAACTGCTGTTTGGTCCTTTGTATGTACTTTTTACAAAACGGTACAAGCTCAGTTAATTCCCTAGGTCCAGATCAAGCTTTGCTAGGATCATTATTCAGGGTCTCCTGAACTGTTTTCTTCCCTTCCCTTCCACTTCCCAAATGTAGTTAGCTAAAGCTACTGCAGCAGTGATCAGTATGATGAACCTAGTACAGTTGTGCAAGTTAAAACTACCAGAACAGTAGATGTTAGAATCAGTGCTGCAGTAGCTGTTTGCTCCATTCCTCCTTGTCTTTCGTTGTTTGTGGACATCTAGTTTTGTTGTTACTAGCATTATGCATATGATCATAGGAACTTACTAGGCTATTGGCCCAGAGGCCCTTATAAGCCTAGCCAAGAGTTTAGCTAATGTTTATACAAGTCAGCACCCAAAGTGGAATCCCAGGGGTGTGTTTTCTGTTTCCCATCCAGGTATCCAGGTTGTGCTTGAAAAGGGATAATGAGGTACTCTGCTTGATGTGGACCGAGAATCTGTTCCACAGATGGGGAGTCTCTGGGACATATCTGTCCCGCCAGTGAGTCCTGTTGATGTCACAGACTATGTTGAGGTTGTGCTTTTGGGTTACTCGAGTGGAGCTTGACTTGTGGATATTCAGCAGTCCCATCAAGGTGGGGTTTGAGATGGCTTTTGTATGCCAGAAAGAGGTCACCTCTGAGGAGTCTGAAACTGAGTAGAGGGATGGGGCTTTTAGCCCATCTGTGTAGGGAAGATGTTTGAGGCCATAGATTCTTCTGGTGAGGAACCTCTGTGATCTCTCCAGCTGCTGCATATGCTTTGCAAGCTAATGCCGAAAGGGGCATTGTACTCAAAGGGCATTATAAGGGAAGAATACAGGGATGTTATGACCTCCTTGTCCCTGAATGAGATACCCTTGTTTACAAGGTGGGCCATGTAGAATGTTTCCTGTATAACGAAAGCAACATGGTGGTCAAAAGTCAGGTTATCAACCTGGATACCCAAATCCCTCATGACTGATTGCATGTTTAGGACATTGTTGTTAATGTGATATGTGGGGATGTCACTCTACCCAAAGGGGATGATGCATTTTTTGGCATTCAGCTTGAGGCCATGTTTCTGGCACAAGTCATTTGTTTGGGTGAGATGATCTTGGAGGACATCCACATCACTTAGGGAATTGATGACAACGCCCAGCTTGCAGTCATCTGCAAACCTGGTCAGCCATAGCCCACAGGTTTTGGCCTGCACTTCAGAGAAGTATATCCTGAAAAACGGAGGTCCCCAAGACAGATCCTTGGGGCATGCCACTCGTTACGGGTCTAGTGCTTGAGGTGACTTCCCCTGTTTTGATTTAGGTGGGCTCTATCAGTGAGTCAGTTTGCTCCCCATCTGATAACATATGGAGTGATGCCTAGCTGAGAGAGTTTATTGTGCCTAAGTTTGGAATAGTGTTGAAGCCTTTGGCCAGGTCAGGGTAGGCGGTGTGCACGGTCTTCCCTTCGTCCATGACTTTGGTGACTGTCTCAGTAGACCAGGTATAACATACATGACCTCCCCTTAAGAAAGCCATACTGTGGGGTCGAGTGTTTGGAGGTTGCCAATGTTCCTGTTGAGGTCCATGACAATCTGTTCCATGGCTTTACAGATCGGCTAGTTAGGCTGATGTATCTGTAATTTCCCAGATCGGTGGACAATCCACCTTTGTGTAAAGGGATGACTGTGGCTGTCCTCCACTTGGCTGGGACAAAACCGGTACTCAGGTTTTGGTTGAATAGAGTGCCTAATGGTGCTGCAAGTTCATGCTGGAGTTCATGTAGGATGCAGCCTGGGATGTTATCGGTTCCCATTGAGGCTGTATTTTTTGCTTTTGAGAGAGCAGTGACTACCTATTCCCTAGAGATAATGAAAGGAGGGCAGGTACTGGGGATGTCCTTATTTACTGATGCAGGGGATAGATAGGTGAAGTTTTCTCTGAATCTGTCAGCCAATAGGTTGGCTATATCTACAGCATTTATGTGGTGTCCTTGACCACCAGTTCAGAACAGATTTTGGTGCTTCCTTTGAGACTGCGGACATATGTGAAGAAGGGCTTATGATTGTCTCTAGATGTGGCCAATTTGGATTCGAAGTTGGTTTTAGAGGATTTCACTAGTACTCTTATTTGCTTGTTCAGGCTAAGGAGAGATTGCTTGTATTCGGGCACCTGCTGCTCCTTGGTCTTGGACAGCAATTTTTTCCTTTTATTATATAGTTTATTGCAGATGTCCACAAGACAGGTTTACTCTTCTTGCGGAGGATGATTTTGTCCTTTCAAGTATTCCTGATTCCATGCATTTATATAAGTGCTCGTATAGTACTTTGTGTAGATTTGGACATTGATGCCAGTTCCTACTGAGGTGGAGGGGTAGTGAAGCTGTTTATACCATCTGTCATGAGGTTGTAATCTGCTTTGGAGAAGCTAGCTAGAGGGGGGTCAGGGGAGATGATGAATTTGAATGTGACCGTTTTATGGTCAGATCTTAGCAGGGAGGATGATACTGTAGGGGGTGCTGCAGTGGTTACTCATGTTGGTTGTTACCAAGTCCAAGATGATATCACCTCTTGTGGGGGTGTCGACTAGCTGTTCCAAGGCATTTGCATTGATGAAATCGAGGGATCTCTGGCATTTGTGCTCTGGCATAAGTTTTTCCAATCTATGGTTGGGTAGTTAGTCGTCCAGGATCAGGGTAAAGGGTTGAATCTTGATTAGATTTGAAGAGATCCAGATAAGTGGAGTGGGCATCAAATTTGGAGGCCTGTAGCTAGCTGTGATTTGAATAAGAGTCTTGTCAACCCTAAGTAAATTCGAAAAAAGACCAAGCCAGCGCAAAGTGTGGTATGACAATTTAATATGCCAAAAGATGTAACAACATGGGTGGGGGAAAATGTCCCAACACCCAAACCAAACTGATTTCGGCTCAATAGCCTTCTTCAGTGAGAAAGACAAACAGCATATAAATAGGGCAAAAAAGCCCTTAATATATACATACAGACAGATGCAAAAAGACCTCCTATTGGTTAATTTAAAGATGCTCCTTTAGACCAGGAGGAGAAAGCACCCCCCAGTTTAATTATCCGTTTCTTTTCTTTGACATTTAAAATAGTATGCCAGCCAGATTTATCCCTACAATTCCCCAATATGTTTACAGGTATGTTTAAAGAGAGCATTGGTCTGCCTTTTATTCCTTGTATCACTCATATGCTCCCCATTTCTAAACTTCAGAGGTCTCGAAGTTTGGCCCATGTAAAACGTGGAGCATGGACAAGTGGCCAAATAGATTACCTAACTTTTGCTGCAATTTGCCAAAAAGTGATATTAAAGACTGTGGAGGTATTTCTGTTGGTAAATTCCTTGGTTTTATTCACCCTGTGGCAGTATCAACAATGTCCACAAGGGACACATCCCACCAATGCGTCTCCCGTGAGTGTCCTTTGGATGGAAGAAGTCCCCCTATGATCAAACCTTTTGTAGTGACTAAATAGGGAACCCAGTGTACGGCCCATGCAGAAAGAAAAAAGAGCATCTATCCCCAAATGGTCAGACAGTCTTTCTTCTGCCATCAAGATGTTCCAATGTCTGTTGATGGTGTGCATAAATGATTTGGTGTTCCTGCCAAAAGTGGTAACAAATCTTATCCTAGACTGGGTGTCTGATAGTTGTACTTGATATTCCAATAGTTTAGCCCCATCTTGAAGCAAATTGATAAGCCCTGCTAATGTCACCTGGTTTGTAATCCCTATCCTGAAATTGATGGATCATATCTTGTTTATAGTGGTTATATGTTGAAGAGTTGGAGCAAATCCTTCTGACCCTTAGAAACTGAGATTTTGGGATGTTCTGTATGATGTGTTGTGGGTGGAAGCTGGTTGCATGTAAGAAGAGAGAATTATACTGGGGAAATTTCCTATATACTTTGGTATCCAATGTATTATCAGGATTTCTACTCACAAGAACATCCAAAAAGGTAATTTCAGTCCTACTGAAAGTAACCTTGAATTTGATGCGCCATTTATTCTCATTAAGATAGTCAAACTCTTGCAAGGAAATATCATCGGACTTCCACACCAACCAACAGTCATTGAGGTATTGCCTCCAAATGTCAATTGCATTAACATATAAATTGTGGCAAGGATCATAAATCAACTCCTCCAGTTATGCCTTGAACAGATCGGCATAAATGGGTACAAAGGCTGTTCCTTGTACTTGCCAAAAGGATTGATCTTGAAAATAGAACACGTTTTTTTGTTAAACCATGTTCAGCCAGGCAGACAAGATAAGTATTAAAACCTGGTTCATATAATTCAGATCTATCCAGCCAATACTGTAGGGCTATCAGCCCTGCCCAATGTGGGATGTTGGTAAACAAAGAGGTGACATACAGGGTACATAAAAGCCAATCCTGTTCTAGCTGCATTTCTGAAATGATACCCAAAAATTGGGTAGTGTCCTGGATACGAGCTTGCAAGCAAGCCAGCAAGGGTTTCAAATAGTGTTTGAAATTCAGAGAGGGGGGTTCAGAGAGGGAGCCCCTGCCTGTCACTATAGGCCTCCCGGTGGATATTTGGGATCCTTGTGGATCTTAGGTAAGATGTAAAGGTACTGTTTAGTGTCAGGTACCTTAAGATGGAAAATGTCGGTCTCGGTAATGATGCCTTCCTCCTGAGCTTCATCTAGAAAGGTGTCATTCCATTTTGAACCTCCTCGTTTGGTCCAATGGCATAGCCATATAGTATCTACCATCTTCTAGCTGTTTTATTGCCTCCCCACAATAAGAAATCCAGTCTTGTATCACAACTGCTCCTCCTTTGTCCACAGGTAAGATGACAATATCCCTATTATTCCTCAAGCTCTCTATGCATTGTTCCTCAACTTTAGATAAATTATTGGAAAAATTCTTATATTCATGAGGATTAAAGTGTAGATCTTTGAGGACATGAAAGTGTAGATCTTTGACGACATGAGAGTGTAGATCTTTGGCGACATGAGAGTGTAGATCTTTGGCGACATGAGAGTGTAGATCTTTGGCGACATGAGAGTGTAGATCTTTGGCGACATGAGAGTGTAGATCTTTGGCGACATGAGATTGAAAAATGGATGCAATCGGTGACATGGCATAAAGATGGAGCCACGAAATTTAAAGCCTCTCTGTGTATTAGTTGGAGCATTTTCAAAGTGTAACCTTAGATTTAATAAGCGATAAAAATCCATCACTTCCTGAGCCAAAGTATGTTCAGGAGCAAAAAAACCAGGTACAAAGTTCAGGCTGTTGTTCAAGATCTTTATTTCCGTTTTAGACAGGGTTACAGAAGAAATATTGTGCACATTCATACTGGTGTCTACCTTTGTATCATCCATTTGAGGAGCCCTTCCAATTTCTTCGTTGCCCTTATGTTCCCTCCCCCCTCTCCTGATCCTGACCCTAAAGGGTGTTGGAAGTTACTTTGTTTGGGGTCTGGTGACACATCTGTGTGGCCATCATCAACCTCCGTGTTGGATGATGATTCATCCCCTGAAGTGAAAGGATCTCTGTTTCTTTTGGGAATGGATTTGGGTCTCTTCCGTTTAGGAGTAAATGTTTTTTTTTTGTCAGAAATCATAAATTTAACATTTTTAGAAATATCAAATGGTTTTCCTTTCTCATAGTCACCTACATCCTTAATAAATGTCTTATAATTTTTTTTCTTTAAGTAACTTTTCCATATCAAGTGGTTCACTGCCAAGTTGGTTCAGACAGAATGTATTAATAAGATAAGGTCTCAAAAGCATTGAGATTCTGACAGAGTTTCGACTTCCTGAATACCTTGTTGAACTATACGTTCATAATAGGCTGCTAAGGCTATGAGGGCCTCCTTTGCACCCATTTATGCCGATCTGTTCATGGCATACCTGGAGGAGGAGTTGATTTATGATGCTTGCCACAATTTATAGATCAATGAGATTGACATTTGGAGGCGATATCGCGATGATTGTTGGTTGGTGTGGAAGTCTGATGATATTTTCTTGCAAGAGTTTGTTGACCATCTTAATTAGAATAAATGGGGCATCGAAGTCAGTGTTACTTTCAGTATGATTGAAATTAACTTTTTGGATGTTCTTGTGAGTAGAAATCCTGATAAATACCTTTGATACCGAGGTATATAGGAAATTTCCCCAGTATAATTCTCTTGCATGCTACCAGCTTCCACCCACAACATATCATCCGGAACATCCCAAAATCTCAGTTTCTAAGAGTCAGAAGGATTTGCTCCAACTCTTTAATATATGACCACTATAAACAAGATATCCATCGATTTCAGGATAGAGGTTAGAAACTTGTCAATTTGCTTCGAGACAAGATAGGGCTAAACTATTGGAATATCAAGTACAACCATCAGACACCCAGTCTAGAATAAGTTTTCTTACCACTTTTGGCAAGAATACCAAATAATTTATGCACACCATCAGTAGACATTGGAACGTCTTGATGGCAGAAGAAAGATTGCCTGACCATTTGGGGGATAGATGTTTTTTTTCCTTCCGCAGGGGGCGTACATTGGACTCCCTATTTAGTCACTACAAAAGGTTTGATCATAGGGGGACTTCATGCAAAGTACACTCACTGGAGACGCATTGGTGGGATGTGTCCCTTGTGGACATTGTCCTCATTGCCACAGGGTGAATAAAACCAAGGAATTTACCAGCAGAAATACCTCCACGGTCTTCTTTTTTGGCAAATTGCAGAACACAGGTAATCTATTTGGCCACTTGTCCATGCTCTGTTGTACATGGGTCTAACTTCGAGACCTCTGAAATTTAGAATTGGGGAACATCTGAGTGATACAAGGAATAAAAGGCAGTCCAATGCTCTCTTTAAACATACCTGTAAACAATAATACTGCCTCATTAGATTTACCATAATTGGTTGTATGTTGGGTAATTGTAGGGATAAAATCTGGCTGGCATACTGTTTTAAATGTCAAAGAAAAGAAATGGATAATTAAACTGGAGGGAGGGGGTTCCTCCTGGTCTAAATGAGCATCTTTAAATTAACCAATAGGATGTCTTTTTGCATCTGTATGTATATATTAAGGACTTTTTTGTTCTACTATTTATAAATGGTTTGTCTTTCTCACTGAAAAAGGCTATTGAGCCGAAACTGGTTTAGTTTGGCTGTTGGGACTTTTTTCCCTCACCCATGTTGTTATATCTTTTGGCATATTGAAGTGTCATACCACACTTTGTGCTGGCTCTCATTTTTTTGAGTTTACTTTGGGACTATAGAGCCTTTGCACTTGCTGTACGTGCGGGTTGAACTGATTTTGGTTTTGCTTGTCTTGTCAACCCTACGTCACAACATGGATTGCCAACTGGCTCACTGACAGAACCCACCCTGTAAAAGTTGCAGACTCCAAATTTGACTTCAAACCAGTGACAAGTGGAGTACCACAGGGTTCAGTCTTGGGACTTTTCCTATTTGCTATCTACTTCTCTGAAGTACAGGCTTATACAAAAGGCCTTGTGTAACGAAGTTTGCAGATGACTGCAAACTAGGAGCCATAGTAGAGTCCCAAAGTACTGTGGACATCCTACAGAATGGCCTCACTGAGACAGATGCCTGGTGTCAGAGCCATGGCCTCAAGCTCAATGCCAAAAAGTGCATTGTCATCCCCTTTGATAAAAAATCTGTACCCATGAACTACCACATAGGTGGCAGTCTACTTAACATCGAATGTGTGATGAGACCTTGGGACCCAGGTGGACATTAGTCTCTCCTTTGATCACATCGCCACAGTAGTCAGGAAATCCTTCTACGTGGCACACCTCATCACAAAAGGATTCTCATCCAGGAAAAAAGGTCATTGTTCCCCTCTTCTCGACACTCATTAGACCCATTATAGAGTACAACGCCCCTTTTGGAATGTACCTCACCAGACATCTGCAGCAGCTGGAAAGGCCACATAAGTACCTCACAAAGAGGATTACTGGCCTCATATGCCCTATGCTGACAGTCTAAAATAACTCCAGCTTTACTCTGTAGCATATCGCCTACTCCGAGGTGATCTCTGACTAACATATAAAGCTATGTCAAATCCAGAGCTGTTGTGCATGCTACACCTAAAGAAATCCCAATTCCTCCAAGTTACATGTTCTAGGGACCTAAACCTTGTCACCACAATAAACGAGACATGCTGAAGGGATAGATTCCTGTCCCAGAGACTTCCCATACTCTGGAACATGCTACCCATCTATGTCAAGCAAAGTTCCTCATTGGCACTCTTCAAGAAAAATCTTGAGTGGATGAGAAATAGGAAATACACTTTCTTGGGTGGCGTAAGCCAGGGAACTTTGTTGGGCTAGGCTTACTTAGGCCCTTGGGCTGATAGCTTAGTACCTACCTATGAACCTCTCCTGTGCGTCATACTCTTTGACCAGCCTGGAGGTGTGTGTGTCTTTTAATATATATTGAAACTCCACCTTCTTTGGCTTTGCTGCCCACAGTTTTGGGTCTGAATGTATGATAGGATGAGTAACCTGGTAAGGTTGGGGTGCTCTCTGGGGCTTTGAACTAGGTTTCTGTGACTGCACAAATGTCAGCATCTTCCAGGGTTAAGAATGCTTGAGTGCACTTTCATGTTTAGATTCCTAACGGTTAGCAGATTAATCTTTAATTTGCAGTTTGTTGAAATTTTTGTTAGTTTTATCAACCTCAGGTCTTTTCCTAAAAAGGCACTATGACTGAGGCAAG
This sequence comes from Protopterus annectens, assembly GCF_019279795.1. Lineage (NCBI taxonomy): Eukaryota > Metazoa > Chordata > Ceratodontiformes > Protopteridae > Protopterus > Protopterus annectens. Next base: position 553,815,430 of record NC_056725.1, read on the forward strand.
AGCCTTTGCCAGAAGCCTGAAGTCCAAGTGAGATAGATGCAGGCCATCTCTAGCAAGGCATCGTGGTCTGTCGATCTTATCTTTCCAGGCTGTCAGGTACTGGATTGAGCTCCAGACAAGTGAGAAGTGGAGTACCTCTGGGTTCAGTCCTGGGATCGCTCATGTTTGGCATCTACTTCTGTGAAATAAGGCCAACACTAAGGGACTCTGGGTAACAAAGTTTGCAGATGACTGCAAACTGGGAGCCATTATTAAATCTCCAAATGGTGTGGATATTCTACAAAAAGGCCTTACAGAAATAGATGCTTAGTGCCAGAGCAATGGGCTCAAGCTTAATGCCAAGAAATGTATAGTTATCCCCTTTGGGAAAAAACATGTACCTATGAATTACCACATAGGTGGCAGTACACTAAACACCGAAAGTGTGGTGAGAGACTTAGGGACACAGGTGGACAGTGGTCTCACCTTCGATAACCACATTGCCACAACAGTCAGGAAATCCTTCTATGTGGCACACCTCATCACTAAGGGTTTTTCCTCCAGAAAAAAGGTAATTGTCCCACTGTACTCATCCCTTATTAGACCCATTGTAGAGTACAATGCCCCATTTGATATGTACCGCACAAGACATCTGCAACAGCTGGAATGGTGCAGAAATACCTCACTAAAAGAATCACAGGCCTAAAGCAGGTGCCCTATGCTGACCATCTAAAAAAACCTCCAGCTATACTCTGTGGCATATCATCTACTTAGAGGCGATCTCTGCTTATCATACAAGGTCATGTCAAACCCTGAGCTGTTTGACATGCTCCACTTAAAAATCCCAATCCCTGAGAGCCACACGCTCCAGGGATCTAAACCTTGTCATCACAATGAACAAAACATGCAGGAGGGATAAGTTCCTGACCCAGAGACTCCCCATATTCTGGAATAGACTGTCCACACATGTCAGAGTGTCTCCTTGGCCCTCTTCAAAAGGAGCCTTGATGATTGGATGGGAGATATGAAATTCACCCCGAGGGTCATGTTTGTCGCCCTGCTAGACAGGGGTTCAGGGAAGTAAGTATTGTGGGAAGAAATATCCAGGGAATTGTTATGGCTAGGCTTGTATAGGCCCTAGGGCCAATAGCCTAGTACCAACCTATGGAATGACACCAGAAACTAAGCCAATTGATGGTCATTTTCTGTTTGTATTGAGGCATCATTCTGGGTGAATGTGGAATCCTGCTTAAGGCTAGGGATATACATTCAGGGCTCTGACTTCTTTCTGCTGTTAGGAAAGCTGTGAAGTGCTTTGTGTCTAAACTTTTCTTTTAGGCAGCTCAGCTCAAGCTGCCTGACAGTTTGGGTGCATGGAAGGGGCCCTGAATCTTTGGAAGCTGTGTGGCTGTTGTATACTTTGCAGAATATAGCCCACATAACTAAGGCTACTGCAGTAGCGATCATTCGAACATCTACTGTAATAAGTTTGTTCAACTGACCTTACATAGTTTCTGTAATGATAGCTGTGCAGTAGTGATTTCATTTCATTTACCATCCTCACTTTCTTTTCTACTTTCTTGGGCATGGGCTTATTGTTTTGAATAGGGTGTTAAAGTGAACAGACTGTATTTACTGCCATGGCCCTTCAACAAGAGAAAAAGGAATGGGCTCTTCCCTGCTTGCTTATATACCAAATTGCTGTATTAAACTCATTCCCTCCAATGGAGCTCAGGAAGTTTGTACTGTAACTTCCAATGGGCAGAGCCCTAGCCTTTTGACTCAAATTATTTCCTTACATTTCAAACAGATGGTTCATATCTCTGGAACCACAGGGGATATGAAGGAAGTATAAATGTCAAACTCTTCAGCACAAACTAATTTTATTGTGGTGGTAGTCTTTAGGTTCTAGGTCTTAAACTGAATTGTATACGTTAGAGTAAACACTGAGTAAAATGTTTGTAATACTTTGCAAACCACTCAGGTTACACACACACGGTCAGCGGTATTTTATTCATCTAGCCGAGAGCTTTCATATGAGGCCGAGGAGTTTTGAATGTGTTACTTGGTTGCTGACATATTTGGAAAAATGTGAAAACTGTATCCATATAAATTAATATAATAAAAACAGCAGTTAATATCTCTATCTGCACTAGGAAGAGGTCAAATATTAATGCAGTTGACTTTGCCATTATGTAAGCTTTAAGATGAAATCTTTTACAACATTGTACATAGCATGGTTTTGGAATTAACGCAAATATAAATAAGCAGCATTTGATGCATATCTGCGTCGGTGAGAAATGCAGATATACCAAGAGGCATCACTCGGATGTATTTGAACTGCAACTGCACCAGTGGGAACAGAGTCCTGAGGTGCCTGATAAGTGAGAAGGATTAATGTCACTTTCAGAAGGTATGCTGTCTGTGTTGGGAAAGGTACATGATAAGACTGTGCATTGTCACTCTGCCTAGTTTACATGATGAATATGCCAGGAAAAATTTTGGGCTAATGAACCAGATGCTGGAATCAAAATTGATGGGATAAATATTAAGGATGTCAGATATGCTGATGATATCACTCTGATGGCTGGAAGTGAAGAGGAGTTGAAAAGCCTGTTGAAAATGAAAGCAGAAAGTGGAAAGTCTGGCTTGTTGCGCAATGTAAAACTGAGCTGAAAGACCTCTTCATATAGTGGTTGCAGCTTTTAATTTGACTTATGATTTTTGGAGGGAAAGCTGTGGCAACGCTGGTCAAGGATTTAGAGCAAAGACATTATAGGTTCATAGGTTCATACTAGGCTATCTGCCCTAGGGCATTTATAAGCCTAGCCAGAGTGTGTTTGGCTTTCGCCACCCATTTTAAATTAATTTTGCTATGCCCTTTTTTCGAAGTTAGTATACTGTGCCTCTGTCTAACAGTGACACAAGTGATACCCGGGGTAAACCTACGATCTCCCATCCACTCATCAAGATTCCTCTTGAAGAGAGTCCATGAGGGACTCTGCCTAACCTGGACTGGGATTTTATTCCAGAGTGAAGGGAGCCTCTGGGTTATGAATCTGTCCCTCCAGCATGTCCTATTTATTTCAGTGCTGAGGTTCAAGTCTCTCAAGCGTGTAGCTCGATGGGATTTGGATTTTCTGAGGTGCAGCATGTCCATTAATTCCGGGTTGGACATGGCTTTATACGTCAGGCACAGATCGCCTCTGAGCAGGCAGTATGCCACTGAGTAGAGCTGAAGTTTCTTTAACCGGGCAGCATATGGCATCTGTTTAAGCCCTTTGAGCCTCTTGGTGAGGTACATTTGGGGTCTTTCCAGTTGCTGCAGGTGTCTGGTAGGGTACATCCCAAAAGGGGCATTGCATTCCATTATGGGCCTGATGAGGGATGAGTGGAGGCACGATGACCTCCCCTGAGCTAGATGTGAATCCCTTCATGATTAGGTGGGCTATATAAAATGTTTTTCTAACCACTTTGGCCACGTGGTTGTCAAATGAGAGATTGCTATCAACTTGGGTCCCCAGATCCCTAATTACTTCCGTACTTAATGGATTACCACCTATGTGGTAATTTGTGGGCACTTAGTTTTTGCCAAAGGGGATGACTATACACTTTTTGGCGTTTAGCTTGAGGCCATGGCTCTGGCACCAGTTGTCTGTTTCTATGAGGCCCTTTTGGAGGATGCTTGTGTCTGCTGGAGAGTCTGTTATGGCGCCTAGTTTGCAGTCATCTGCGAACTTGGTCAGCCACAGTCCTTCCGTGTTGGCCTGTATCTCCGAGAAATATATACCGAACAAGAGAGGTCCCAGGACTGAGCCTTGTGGGACACCACTTGTAACTGGTTTGGAGTCTGACATGGCTCCAGCAATTCTAACCATGTGGGTTCTGTCCTTGAGCCAGTTTGCAACCCATCTAGTGACATAGGGGTTTATAATTAAGCTGGTGAGCTTATCTATAATGCCCGAGTGGGGTATTGCATTGAAGGCTTTTGCGAGGTCCAGGTAGGCTGTGTGGACCACCTTCCCCTCGTCAATGGCCTTGGTGGCTGTTTCAAAGAAATCCACCAGGTTTAAGAGGCAGGATCTGCCCTTAACAAAGCCGAACTGGGTAGGATCCAGTGTTTGTAGGTCCCCAATATCTTTATTTATGCGGTCCATGATGATCCTTTCCATAACTTTGCAAACCAAGCTTGTCAGGCTTATGGGGCGATAGTTTCCGGGATTTGTTGAGGCACCACCTTTGTGGAGAGGGACCACTGTTGCTGTGCGCCACTCTTTGGGTACATATCCTGTAGTAAGGCTGAGACTGAACAGTAGTTTTATGTTTGGGTTTAACTCTTCTTGGAGTTCATGTAGGACGCAGCCCGGGACACCGTCTGGTCCCATTGATGCTGTGTTTTTTGCTTTGGAGAGGGCGGCTCTTACCTGAGCATCTGAGATGTCAGGGGGGAAGCACACTGCTGGGATAGATATTTGCCCTTTTGGTGGTGGTGGTGGTGGGGAGGGGGGGAGTTTGCACTGAACCTGTCAGCTAGGATGTTGGCAATGTCTGTGGGTTTGGTATATTTTTTTTGTCATTTTGGACTGATTCTGAGCATATCTTGGAATTCCCACCCAGGTTCCTGACATAACTAAAGAAAGCCTTGTTATTATCCTTAGTGTCCTGTGCAATATTTCTCTCTAAGCTGGCCTTAGACGATTTTATGAGTGCCCGTAGTTTTTTGCTAATACTGATCAGAGATGCCTTCCCTTTTTGGGATTTTGCTCTATCATGTAGTAGCTTCCTCCTTTTATTGTATAGTTTATGGCTGTGGTCCACCAGACAGGACATCTGCCTTTGGAGGATTGGGTCTTGGTTTTATTTGGGATTGCATGATCCATGCATTCCTGAAGGTGTTCATAGAATGCGTTTATAAAGTATTCTGCGGTCTGGGCTGTATTTTCCACAGGCCTGGGGGCTTTGAAGGATTCCACCTCGGTTTTGAGGAGAATTTGCATTAGAGAAGTTTTTCACTGTAGTTTTCTGGGCAGGGGGTGGGGTGGATGCAAATATCCAGTGAGATTAGTTTATGGTCTGATCTTACCAGTGAGGGATACACTTCTGGTCTGGAGCATAGAGTCCCCATGTTGGTGATGATCAGGTCCAGTATGTTTTCCCATCATGTGGGAGTGGAAACAAGTTGTTCCATAGCATTTGAGTTTATAAATTCGAGGAACCTTTGGGCTAGGGTGTTGGAACTAGAGTAATGCTCCCAGTCTATGTTTGGGTAGTTGAAGTCGCCCAGTATAATGGTGTTTGGAGAGACCTTCATATTTTCCAGTGTTCTCAGGAAGGCCGAGTGGAGTTCCTGGGTTTGGGAGGGTGGTCTGTAGCAGGCTATAAACTTGGAAGGCAGTTTTACCCACTGTTAGTTGCACATGGATAGTCTCTGATGCTTTGTGCTGTGCCACCAACCTGGAGGTGTGGGTATATTTGACGAATATTGATACTCCCCCTCCTTTTGTGGTTCGGTCCAGGTTTTGGGGCCGAAAAGCATGGTATGAGGTATAACCTGGTAGTGCTGGGGTGCTCTCGGGAGCCTTGAACCAGGTTTCTGTTAATGCACAGATATCTATGTTCTCCATGCTAAGGGAAGTTTCGAGTGCGTGCATCTTGAGGTTTAGACTTCTGGCATTGAGTAGCATTACTCTTAGTTTCTTATCCCTTGTGATACCTATGTTGGTGGGTTTGTCTTTTGAGTCTTGCCTAAAAAAGGCACTATGGGGGTGGCAAGAGCCTTTGCCAATATCCGAAAGCCCAGGGGGTGACCGGTGCAAGCCATCCCTAGCGAAGCATTGTGGCTGGTCGAGTATGTCATCCCAGGCTGACGGGCATTGGCTCCCCTTTGAATGACGCCAATACTTAAGCCAGTTGTTGAAATTGATCATCTTGTCTTCATATTGTGGCATCAGTCTTGGTGAGGGTAAGATGCTACTCAAGGTCAGGGCCATACCGGCCTGGGCTACATGCTCAGGGAGCTCCTCTGTCTCCATGTAGTCCAGGGAAGTACGTCTCAGGTCATTCACACCAGCATGGACAATGACGGAGTCATATTTGTACTTGCCTTGGAGTGACCTGAGTGCTTGTGTTATGTGGCGGATCCTAGCGCCCGACAGGCAGCTCACCGTGACCTTCTTGTTCAGCCTGGTGAGCGGGACGTCCGTGTGCCTGACGATAGTCGCCTATTACAAGTGTATCAGGTGTGTTTAGCCTTAAGAGCTGTGACTGTTCGGCACACTGGCTTTGTGAGCTATGTGTTGCAAGTGTTTTGTTTTGGGGTAGCGGTTGCTTGGGTGTCTGCTTTGGAAGTGTCTGCTTTGGAGGTCTGCTGCTTAGGCAGATTTTTATTTAGAGCCTCCGAGTATGTTTTTGTGTGTGTGTGTTTGGTTTGCTTTCATGGTAGGTCTATGTGGGACTGGAATTGTAGTGAGTGTGGTTTCCTTCTCCTCTTGACTGGTTACGCCAGTACTGAGTTGAGAGAGCTTGGCCTCCAGTTTGGCTATATGGTTGCATCTCTTACATGTGTTGGAATTTGTTGGTAGGAGGAGAGGGGTGTCTGTGTAACATTGCCTCAAGATTCCCAGATTCACCAGCTGGACCGGAGAGGAGATTGACAACTGACCTTTGGACATGCTAGAATAGTATTGGGAATTCCTTTATAATTGAAAAAAAAAGGGCCAGTGGGGAACAAGATACTCAAGAGGAGTTTGTGAGGGTGTAGTGCTTTTAATTTTTTAGTGCTGACTTACATAATTGCTTTAGTGAGCAAGTGTCAGGCTTTAGAGTAGGAATAGGGTGTTTATTATGAGAACTAGATCAGTTCTAAGGGAAAAAGGAAAAAGTGAAGAGCAGACTTTGTGGAGCCGAGAGTGGTTTAAACCCAATTTAAGCGGCGCTGCCTGATGCTGCGCTATGCGCAAAATCGCGCAAAGCCACGCTAAAGCGGGTTTTATACAGGGGGACTTGAAAGAGTTAGAAATTGGCCTAAAATGGCCAATAGACTACCAGATTATTTTGCTGGGAACACTCTTCCAGGGATAGATAGGCTGCTCCAAGCTCCCCACTGCCACTGGTGAACAAAGAAGCCTCCCTTTATCCAAGAAAGGAAATGGGCAACACAGGAACTTTCCAAAAGTCCAGAATACAGCAAAGCCTGTATTTGGACTACTCTAGGTCAGGAAAAACAGGAAACAAGGATTTTTCTTTGTGTTTTTTTTTTTTTGCAACGAACAGCAGGAAAATGCAATAAATATATAACACAGGCTAGCGCACTTGAGTGTGTAGCCCCAACAGGTAAATGCAACAAACAGGACAAACTTTAAAAGTGCAGGTGCAAAAACAACTTTAAACAGTTTAAAACAGTTCAAGAACAGAAATACTTGCAGTTTAGCTAGATTGGACAGTCGCCCAGGTAGTAGCAGGAAAAAAAAAACACTCATCAGGTTAGCAGTCGCTCTTTTAGCCTCTCTGCTGCTAGCACCACTCTGCAGGACCACGGGGAGCTTGGCTGAGTAGTAACAAGCGCAAAAACCGCGCCAAAGCTGGCTGTATACAGGGGGACTTGAAAGAGCTAGAAATTGGCCCAAAACGGCCAATTTGTCAAAGATGTATATAGTCAAAGCTGTGGCTTTTCCAGTAAAAACATGACTATGGGAGATGACCCTCTAGCTCAGGGGTTAGAGCACTGGTCTTGATATCTTGGGATCATGAGTTCAAATCTCATCAGGCCTTGTGGCTTCTCCTATGTGCGGAAGGGCAGGTGCTTTTGTACACTGTTTCACCTACATAGCTGCATGTATTCAGCAATACCCGACAGGACCAAATCATCTTCCTCAAATAAGAGTAAACCTGTCTGGTGGACAGCAGCAATAAACAAACTATATAACAAAAAAAAAAAATTCTGTCTAGAACCAAGAAGCAGGTGGCAAGTTGGAAGCAAAGTCAATGATGAAATCCTGTAAGGCTGCCTTCCAGTCCAAATTGTGCATATCCACTAAGGAAGGACAATCACAAGGCCTTCTTCACATACATCTGCATTCTCAAAGATAACATCAAAATCTGCTCTGAACTGGTGGTCAAGAACAACATATGCACAAATGCTGTAGATATGCCACCCTGCTGTCAGACAAGTTCGGTGAAAACTTCACTCCCCTGTCCCCACCATCAGTAAACCAGTACATCTCCAGTACCTGCCCCCCTCCCCTCATCACCAGGGAGTAGGTCTTTAATGTCCTCTCAAAGGCAAAAACTAGAGCCTACAATGGGACCTGACAACATCCCTAACTGTGTCCTACATGAATTCTGTCATGGGTTCTCACCACCATTAGGCACCCTATTCAGCAAAAGCCTAAGCACTGTCTTTGTCCAAGCTGAATGGAGGACAGCCACTGTCATCCCACTACACAAAGGTGGAGCGTCCACCAACCCAGGCAGTTAGTCTCATCAGCCTAACTAGCCTGATCTGCAAGGCCATGGAACACATTGTCATGGATTTTATAAACAAGGACATTGTCAACCTCCAAATGTTTGACCCCACACAGTTTGGTTTGTCAGTGGGAGTTCATACTTTTTAAACTTGGTCGACTTCTTCGAAATAAGTCACCAAAGCCATGGACAAGGTAAAGACTGTGCACACTGCCTACCTTGACCTAGCCAAAGCCTTCAACAGTATTCCCCACTCGGGCATATTAGATATATAGGTTGATGCCTAACTGGCAGTTTACCAGATGGGCAGCTAGCTGGCTCACTCAGTCAAAATATTTGAAGCCACCTCTCATAGTAGACCCATAACATGCAGTGTACCCCAAGGATCTGTCTTGGGGCCTCTACTGTTTGGGATATACTTATCTGAGATGCAAGCCAAAATAAGTAGTCTGTGGCTTACCAAGTTTGCAGATGACTGCAAGCTGGTCACTGTCTTAAATTCCCCTAGTGATGTGAACATCCTCCAAGAGGGCCTTACTCAAACTAATGACTGGTGCCAGAAGCATGACCTCGAACTGAGTGTCAAGAAATGCATCATTATCCCATTTGGGGAAAATGGTGCCCTCCACTAATTATCACATTAATAACCGCGTGTTAAGCTTGCAATCGGTCTTGGACTTGGGCAAACAGGTTGAGAGCAAACTGACTTCTGACCAATACATTGCCTACATTGTACGGAAGGCTTTCTTCATGGCCCACCTCATACGTATAAGGATATTTCTTCCAGGAACAAGGTCATCCTTGTACTCCCTTATCAGGCCCACTATCTAGTACACTGCCCCCTCTGGCATGTACCTTGCCAAATGCATGCAGCAGCTGGAGAGAATACAGGGATTCCTGACCAGGAAAATCCACAGTCTGAAACACCTGTACTATGCAGAGAGGCTAAAAGCCCTGTCCAGTCTCGTACATACTGCTCAGAGGTGACCTGTGTCTGGCATACAAGGCCGTCTCAGACCCAGCCTTGATGGAGTTGCTGCATATCTGTACGTCAAACTCCACTTGGACAACCTGCACAGAACGCCTCAACTTGGTCTGTGACATTAATGGAACTTGTCAGGATAGATTTGTGTCCCAAAGACTCCCATCTGTGGAATAGACGCCCTGTCTGTCAAGCAGAGTACCTCGCTAGCCTTCTTAAAGAGGAACCTGGATGACTGGATGGGAAACGGAAAATACACCCCAGGGGATCCCACCTGTGTCTCTGCTGGAAAGGGGAAACAGGTGCTGACTTTGTGAGAACATGGGTGAAATTCTTGGCTAGATTTATAAGGGCCTCCGGGCCAATAGCCTAGTATTATCTTATGAACCTATGGACTGTAAGATTATGCACCAGAAAATCAATGCTTATGACCTGTGGTCTTTGAGGAAACTGCCGTGAATTTCATAAACTACAAGATCATCATTCAATACTTGAAATGAAGCCAGAGTATTCTCTGGAAGGCCTGATGGTAAAACTAAAACGCTGGTATTTTGACCACACAATGTGCAGACAATCACTGTCGGATACTGATGCTGGACAAGATTGAAGACTAAAGGGGGCAGCAGATGTCAAAATAGACAGCATTACTGAAGTAATGGATAGGACTTTGAAAAAAGTGAAAGAAATAGTTCTTGAGAGACAGAACTGGTGTGCAATAGCTCTATAGGTCACACGTTTGGCTAAACAGCAACAGCTGGCAGAAATTTGGAGATGGTGCTTAGGTGCTCAGCATTGTGAGTAGAGAGAAGGGGCTATAATGGTCTTAAAATTTTAGATGGAGAGTTATTTCCTGTCAGACTTGGTCTTGCAGGCAATGGAGGTGAAACTGTCACTGTACATCTGTTATTATGGTCAGTATGTAACATTCATTTTTCACCTGTCTTATCTGTGAGGATGGATGTGAAAAGTGAAGTGTACCTTTAAGCATGTGCAAGCTTTGCAGGTTTAAAATTTCGTTGAGTACTGCTGTCTGTGATGCGTGTCTACGTCTCCTTAAATTTGTTTAGTTGAATGTACTCATGAACTTTTTTATATTGGGGATGGTTTGATAAACATTTCAGTCATACTATCAATATCAGAAACTCCTAGATGAGGGGGTACATCACCTTTGTGGATCAAAAGGTTAGAAAACAAATAAAAAAAGCACAGAGCATGTAAAATTATAAATGCGTGGGTGGGTGGGTGGTCTTGTGGTTTCTAGACCCCCCACCCAAGCCTAATTCAGGTATTCCGTTCAGCAAAGTCAGTTAGCTTGTCCAAGTCTTTTAGCTTTTCTTAGTGAGCATACATTTGCTGTGGAAAAATAATAACACCTGCTAAACAGAAAAAAAAGGGTTCACGTGAGCAAGTGGGACTTATCCAATGGTATTTGCAAACACTTGTAAGCTAAGTGGGAGGAGAGAGGAGTTGTATAAATGGTAAATGTGGTATGGGCTACTATCGGTGTATATATATATATTATATATATATATATATATATATATATATATATATATATATATATATATATATATATATATATATATATATATATATATATATAATATGTATTTGGCCTGGAAGATGCAGACAACTTAAACTATATAAGTGACAAAATTAACTAGGAGTACTGCTCCAAGAGCACAGAAGGAAATAAATACATTAATGCTGTACATATCCTTGTATTTACAGCTTGAGAAACATAAGTAGACTGGAGGAAAGAAGATTATAATGGGGAATTTGTCAGTACGTGCTTCAAAGGGAAATTGGTGTATGAGAATGTTTAAGCAGAACCTAAAAAAGTTAAATGACTTTAGCACTTCTGACTTCCTTATGTTTCCCTGGAAGTTGGCAGTTTTTCCATCTGGGATTGGCCTTGGAAATCCCTCTAAATTTGATAAGTGAATTTAGTACTTGATCCAGTGTTTTTACAAGGAAGTGCAAACCTTCATTGTTTGTTTTATGAGGCTGCTGCTTGGGGAAACTAGTGAGCTTATGGGCATGGGGGATAAGTATGTTTTGAGACTGAGGCAAAAGATGTATACTTCTAGTTGCTTAAGAGGATAATTCAACCTAGGACTCCTCACTAAAGGTCCACTTTTTTACCTAGTAAGAAGGTGTTTCAGCTGGCTATTCTAATTGTTCAATATGTCTTCGATAAGCGAGTTAGTTTTAGACATTGAAAACTTAAGGAACTTCTGCACAAGGTTTTTTCTGGTCCTACTTCTGATTTCTCCTATCTAAGTTTGTAAGCTCAACAAAATTCAGAAGGATGAGTCTGCATTTTCTCTCCTAATACTGTAATATGCATGCTTAATGATTTTGGGCATGCAGAATTCTTATCTACCCATTCATACAGTCAAAGCTAAACAATTTCTTGGGCTCCTGATAGGCATTTCTATTTGCAATTTACCGATTTGCTTTTTTACTTGATTTTTCTGCACCAGGTGTGTTTGAAAGATATGTAGCCCTACGGTCTGCACATCTGAGGCTGAAAGGACTTCATATACTTGTCTGATTCATTCTACTACTGTAGGTCAGAGTTGCAGGACATGTTCTAATTCAAATTTTTTAGTATTGTTCATATTCTCTAAAAATTAAATATCAGCCATTTTTGATGGAGCGATAGTGAAGAGAAAATGTTTGTTTTACTGCTTAGCTGATTTTGGACTTTCAGTCCCATCATAAAGCAAACTCTCCATTTTCTACTAAGAAGTTCCCACGAAGAATGACTCATTCTATTCCTGATAGCTCCTTATATACCACATGCTGTGTGTGGAAAATTACTGCTGTCTCAAACTTTGGGAACTAGAAACCACAACTTCATGACCAAAAAGAATGCTTGCTTATAGGTCCATCATATATTTTTCAACCAGTCTCTTCCCTTCTTGTGTCCTGTCCCAGATAAACATTAGACAAGAGACAAAGCTCCGTGAACCGATGGTGTAAACACAATATTTATTCCAATAAAGGTGAAGCGCTTTTCGTCTAACAAAACAAATGGGAAGACTTCAAATGACTTCTGATGAAGGCTACCAAAACAAATGGGTGGACTTCAAATGACTTCTGATGGTCCACCCCTTTGTTTTGGTAGCCTTCATCAGAAGTCATTTGAAGTCTACCCATTTGTTTTCGTAGACGAGAAATGCTTCACCTTCATTGGAATAAATTCTGTGTTTGCACCATTGGTTCACGGAGCCTTCTTTCTTTCTTTTTTGAAGTTGGTATTTCTCGTTTGGACGTTTGATTAGACAAG
>NC_056725.1:553835648-553898671 GCF_019279795.1 Protopterus annectens
GTTGACTGTCACCTGCCCAGAAGATGATCTGTAGTATTTACTTTGAGCTTTTCACAATATTCATTAAATGCATCACTGGCAAAGGATTTGGTATATGTAACCAGTAACACTGAAAAACCAGTTGAATAAGAGAGTGCCTGGAAGCTCTGGACTAGGATTAAACTGCCCACTCGCTACCAAACATACAAGGATGTACGTAACCTCAATAAAAAACAACTTAACATAGATGAGAGAAATTTTTATCAGAAACCCCAAACCACACAAAATTAAGAATCGCCCCAAAATTTAGAATAATATTAGTCAAATCCTTCATCCTGGAAAACACCTCTACTCCTAACCCCTGCCCTAATTCCTCACAAGAAACTGCTTCTATTTATAGTTCTTACTTTGACCCAGTTAGGAAACTTATTCAAACCTCTAACTCCACTGCCCCCTTAAATTCTATCATTCCTTCTAAGCTCAATGGCTGCTTCACACTAAAACCAGTTCCTATTAACTACATTAAAAATCTTCTTCTCAAACTAAAATCTTGCTCTGCATCAGCAGACAGCCTTACCCCCTGTACCTTAAGGCCCTAGCTCACTGTATTGCTTATCTCATTTCCATTCTCATAAACCACTCAATAAGGGAATCCACACTTCCCTTGCTATGAAAACAATTCTATACCATACCCCTGCACAAAGGTGGAAACTCTACCAACCTAGCTAACATCTGGTCTATAGCAATATTGTCTCCTCTAACAAAAGTCATTGAGAAATGTGTACATAAACAAATCCTTGACTATCTCATCCATGAAAATCTACTCTCACCTACACAACATGGTTTTCATCCTCACCATAGTACCACAACAGCCCTCGTTTCCTTCATACATACTATCTCCTTGACCAGAGACAGTAACAAGCTGGCCTCATTTTTCTTCATTATTCCAAAGCTTTTGATACTCTCTCACCCTTTTCTCCTTTCTAAACTCCCTCAACTCAGTCTTTCAACTTGTGCTATTACCTAGTTTCAAAGCTACCTTTCCAACAGACAAGCTGTTAAGTGGCTGTCTTCCCTCTCCCTCCCCATTAAGATGGGGAGTCCTTCAAGGATCACAGTCATCCCTAATATAATATGCAGGTGACTCCACAGCCATCACCACCTCCAATACCCTCCCTAACCTATATACCCTTACACAAAAGTCATTCAACCTTATTGAAACATGGCTCATAAATAACCAAATCTTACTCAACCCCAAAAAGACTATTTCTTCTTTTCCTCCCCATATCACTGTCTCAGCACAAATCAACCTTCACTGTTACATCCCTTAACACAATCATTATGGCTGAAACCCGTACTAAGCTTCTTGGTGCTATTATAGATGACCAGCTTAAGTTTGATCTTCATGTATTCTACTGCATCAAGAAAACCCGCCAATAAATTGTCTATTGTACAGAAATAAAAAGTTCCTAACAAATCATGACACACACTTGCCCATGATTACCTCCTCTCTAAACTTTTCTATAGTTCACAAATCCTAACTAACCTACAGTCTAATCTCCTCGCAAAACTTGAAACCACCTACCGTATTTTATCTAGATTGGCATCAAATAAGCCAACAAAGTCGCGTCACTGTGTTGCTCTTAAGACATTAAACTGGTTAGAATTCCCTCATCTTCAGCTTTTGCAATTTGCCTTCATTCCGTGTTGCGCAAACCCTCCTTCTGCCCCAACATCTCCTTTTTAGTCTCCCTCTACACCCCCCTTAGAACTCTTAAGAGCTCTGATCAATATCACCTGGAAATCTACAAAACCAAGAGATCTTCTGGACACAAACCTTATAGCAGTTTACCAGCCCTCTCATGGATCAAGCTTCCCATGTTCTCTACAAAAAATAAACCAGACTCCTAAATTCAAGAAAGCTCTAAAAGATTACCTAAATACTACCTGGACATGTCATTGTAAATATTCTTCTTCAACTCTTTACCATCTTCCATAATCCAACTATTATTCTCTTTTTATTATCCTATTATATATTCTCTTAAGTATTATCTTATCTGCTTCCTTTTAGTCCAGCTCCTTCCTTATTCTTCTCCACTATACTCCTCACCAACTTTATCTTCTCTTCCACTTATTTACCTAGCTCTCCTCTATTTCCCCTACCTTTAAAACATGCATACGTCATTAATCTCCAATTCTAAAAGCCGTTTCCTTTCCCAGTTAACTTTTCACTAACAGGATAGATTCCCTGGAAACTATTAGACAATGCTGCTAAAATGTACTTTATACGTAGTCATCTGATCCGACATCTGTTCTGAGTTCTTCCACTTTGCTAGAGGGGTGGACTCTAGGGAACCGTAGCTTTGATAGTCCCTGAGGACAGGGATCCAACCACTTTTTCTTCAGATCAGACTCTGCCTCTTGGAACGTTGATTTGGATGAGCTCGTCTCCTGCCTTGGACTTCTTGTCTTCGGGTCTGGAGGGGCCTTCGGCTATGACTATTTTTTGCCTGGGCTGAGGAGTTCCTTTGATCAGAGACAAGGGAGCCTTTGAAGTTAAGACGAGGGCTTTGACTGCTTCCCAGTCTCAGACTCAGTCTTCTCAGGATCTTCCCTGCCTTTCCCTGCCTGTGCCTTTGTCCTCTATTTTACCTCATACATAGGATCAGTGGGGCCCCAAGTCTCAGGATATTCCTCTAGGACCCCCCCTTTGAAATTTTCCCAGATTATCCCACTGAGGAAGTCCCTCGGAAGAGGACTTGTTATAGGAAGCATCTAGACTCCCCGGAGTAGTCTGTTACTTCGATACTGATGTCGAGGATGCAGAAGGATCCCCACGGTTACCTCCTGAAGAAGTTTTGTCTGGAGACATCTTGGCAATGCTTAAACAGAGAGGTGGCTGGCAGTCCAGCTCCCCTTTGGCAGAGGAATCGGTGTACCTGAAGGCGCTTGGGTCACACTCGTCCACTTCCTGGGTGATGCCTCCTTCCAATGAGCTTATTGACTTAATGTCTTGGAAGGCTTGGGGAGACACCAAATACCATAGATCCTGTTCCTCGGAGGCTAAATAAGTAAATCACATTGCCTACTGACAAACTTTATGTTCAAAGGGTGTAGCTGTGGATGCCATGGTCATAGTGGTGGCTACCAAAAAGGATCTTTGAGACTAGTTCCACTATCCACCGACCTCATATGGACTCTAGGATGACGGATAGATACGGGAAGTGCGTCTTCTCTTTGGCAGGCTTTATTGTTCATTCGCTGAATTACCTTACCATTTTATGAGACTTCAAAGGGATCTGCTAAAAGAACTGACCGATACCTTGCAAGGAGCTGTGGCTGAGCAGGTCACTGACAAAGTAGCCTGTCAGCTCGCCACACTAAATTTTGTTCGTTCCTCCATGAGACTGATTTCATATACAGCAGATGGAATGAGTAGAGTTGAGCTGCAGGTTCAGGTATTTGTATTAGGGGGCAGACCTAGATGCGACTTTGCAATTTCATGGAACCTTTCAGGTCTTGTTTTGTGAATGTCCACTTTGATGGCTCATCTCTTTTTGGGCCGAAAGTGAAAAACTCTCACCAGGTGTGAACAAGAAGGCAAGACCTTGTCCTGCCATAGGATTTGATTTTTCTACTCTGACAAGATCCTATCCCAAAAGTCAGAAAGGTAGCGGAAAGATGTGGTTTTGAAAATCTCAAGGGTCTTTTCTGGGCATACATGATGAAAGTTCCCCCAGAGGCAGTGGATGGAACAACAATGGAACATGCAACCCTCGTGGCAGGGGAGGCCCACAAAACCAGGGCTTCAGAGATGCCTTCTTTGGCAAGCTCTCAGTGCTTCTGAATGGAGGCCCGATTGTCCACCTCTAGAGGCAATCAGGGGTCCAGCTGTCTCTGCACCCACAGGCCTGGCAAGAGATTGCAATCGACAAATGGGTGCAGCAGATATCCAGAGGTTACTTCAACCCCTTTGCCCATCCCCTCCCCCAAAACAAAGTCCCAGATATGCTACCCAATCAAAGGGATCAAGCAATCAAAAATTCAGAAGTTGCTATACAAGAGTCATCCAAGAAGTCCCTTCAGACCAACAAGGATTTGGAAATGATTCTTTTTAGTACCAAAAAAAACAGGGCACTGGAGACCCATTCTGGATCTCAGCAACTTAAACAAGTCGATCAAAAAGAGCAAGTTTTGAATGGTAACTTTACAATCTATTTTGCCCTTTCTGGGAAAAGACAATTGGATATGCTCAATAGATCTTCAGGATGCATACTACCATATAAAAATGGACAGACGGTCCAGAAGACATCTATGCTTCCAGGTGGGAGCCAGTCATTCTCTGTTTTGAGCCCTGCCCTTTGGTCTCACTACAGCCCTCAGAGTGTTCAAATGCATGGCAATGGTTGCGGCTCACTTGAGGCACCTAGGATTCCGACTGTTTCCATACTTAGCCGACTGGTTCCTAATTGCTACGACCAGGCATCAACTTATAAGGGAAAGAGAAACTACCTTACACCTCTGTTCACATCTAGGAGTCACTATAAATTTCGAAAAATCAACTCTGCAACCTTGTCAAAATTTGGCATTCATAGGAGCTAGTCTAGATACAAGACAAATGATAAAAATATTCCCTCTGACAGAATAATATTGCTCAATGAGGTGAGGATATTGATTTGCAAGTAAAGAGTGACTGCAAAACAAGTACTGCAGGTCTTGGGAACAATGACGGCTTCAGTAATATTAGTGCCACTAGCCTGCCTTCACATGAGAGCACTGCAGTCGTCGTCACCCCAATGGTTCTTTCTAGAACTTCCAATATGTCACAAGATCTTGATTGCAGAGTCATGCAAGAAGGATCTTCAATGGTGGATCCAGTCCGATCAAGTCAGTCTAGGTTGTTCATTTGTATTCAGTCAACCCCAAGCCACAGTGACCACTGATGCCTCTCGGATAAGGTGGGGGGGGGCATTATCTGGGTGGGACAGTGCAAGGCACTTGGTCCTCTTGCGAGGCCAATCTACATATAAATGTTCTAGAGATGACAGCAGTGCTCATAACGTTGCAAGCCTTCCAAGACTCTCTCCCTATGGGCACAATAACAGTCCAGTCAGACAACATGTCGGTAGTCTTGTAAATCAACAAACACGGAGGAAACCAGATCTTACCCTCTTTGTCGGGAAGCTCTGAGTTTGGCAGTAGGTGATATCTTCCAACCTCTTTCTGACAGCAATGCGTATTCTGGAGAAATCCAACATCCTAGCAGATAAGCTCAGTAGGGCAATTTTGATGCCTCATGAATGGTGTCTCAAATAAGAAATTGAGGAAAGAATATTCTAGAAATGGGGCAGCCATGCTGCAACCCGTTTGCTTCTCCAGGAAACAATAAATGCAGCAATAGCTACTTTGCCCTAATCCTTCCCCTGGGGGGGGGGGGCCCTGAGAGATGCAGTTTTTCATGATTGGCACCTGTGACGACTTTACGCTTATCCCCCAACACCCCTGATTCCCACATTTTTACAGAAAATGTGTCTTGAAGAGGAAAAATCATCCTCATTGCCCCTTATTGGCCCCAGCAGATTTGTTTTCCCTTTCTGTGACATCATCTGGAAGAGCCATGGATTCTGGACCCAGTTCCAGACCTCATCTCGCATCCGTAGAAAATGGTTCATCCCGATTTACAGAATCTCAAACTGACAGCATGGCTGCTCCAATTTCAGTAATAGCCAGGCACCCCCCTACTTTCATCCCCACCTAGACATTGTACTTTCCTCACATAAGATCTCCACGTATAAACTTTATAAAAGCAAATGGAAAAGTTTTGCTGTGTGGGCTACAGAAAATAAAGTTGGTCCGTTTACTGTTCCCCTTCATTTTATTCTGGATTTTTTTTTGGGCAAAACTCTTTTTAATGAAGGTGCAGTAGCAGCTATTAATAAAGGTTCAGTTGGCCACTATTTCCAGCTTTCATCTAGGGGAAAGTAGTTATCCAATTATGTCACACAAGCTTTGTAAAACTTTTTTAAAAGGAGCCTTGTTAAGACCGCCTTATAAAAGTCCATCTCCTCCGTGGGACCTAAAGTTTGTATTGTTTCACATTATTCATTCCCTTTTTGAACCTTCAGCCAATTGTGATCTAAAATTTTTGTCATGGAAAGCTATTTTTCTGGTGGCTATTATTTCAGCAAGAAGAGTAACTGAGTTGCAGGCTCTATTGGTTAATCCTTCTTATTTGGTGTTTCAAAGGGACGGAGTTTTACTTTGTACTAATCCTTCCTTTCTTCCTAAAGCCGTATCTGACAACAACCTAAACCAATCCATTGAACTGCTGTCCCCCCAAAACAATTTCCAAAATAAAGGAGTATACGTTACATTTATTGGATATTCACAGACCTGTTTCTATTCGCATAGAAATTGTCAAAAATTAATTTCTTTTTCAGAAACAAGAAAAGGTTTACCAGTATCCAAGGTTACCTTATCTAAATGGCTTTCTGATTGCTTTACCTTTATTTATACTTCCCAGAATAAACAGCTGCATGAACCTGTAAAACCCATTCTACTAGAGCTATTACTGCTGCTTCAGCTTTTCTAGCTGGAGTATCTATGGACAATATTTGTGCTGCAGCCACATGGTCAAACCCCCATATCTTTATTCCTCATCACAGACTATACATGGTCTCCAGGAATAGAGCTTCCTTTAGATCTGTGGTATTGAGGAATATTCTTCCATGAGCCACTCAGGATTCAGATTGCTAGGAACACTGTCCCGTACGTGAGAATAAAAGCAAGACTGACAACATCACATGAAGTTTCATGTACTTGCCATAACATTCCATGTGTGTTGTCCATCTCCGCCTTTATTCTCGCAACCCTCCTACCAATGCCCTTCCTAGTTTCCTAGGAGACTGGGTAATAAGAAGCTAGTTCTTTTCATGGTCTCATTGGTGTCAGAAAATGGCTTGTAATATAATTCCTTACAAGTATTTCTAGTGTTTATGGGCCTTTTTGGAAATCAAGATCTGAGGTAATAAAGAGGTGCATTCTCAGAAGAGAAGGGTGCTTGAGAGCTTGGTTGAAGGCCATGTACTTTTGTACAAGGCCGAGATGGATCCGAGGGATCGGCTCCGACCCATAAGCGAGAATAAATGCGGAAATGGACAATGCACATAGAATGTTATGCTAAGTACATAACTTTTTTTGCTCGGTCGGACTGTGCTGGTTAACAAATGTCAAATAAGTTAAATTGTTTTACATCTTGTGTAGTTCCTGTTCAGGCAAAGAAAATGTACTTGCATTGCTGAAGCTAAATAATGGTATTGTAGCACATTTTAGTCTGTGTAGTTTGTATTTCATTATTTGGTACTTGCATATCGCAACCAGAATTTTGGTTGCGAAATTCACATGCTGCAATGAAAACCAGTGCAGGAAACACCATAGGGTGTTATTTTAACTCCTTACTGATGAGAAATCAATTTGGCTTACATTCAGGAAGAGAAATAATCCTGCAAGCCGTCTTCCTGTTTTGCGTGCATTACACACACTCGCTTCAATTGGCAGGCAGGAAGGAATGCTGAAGAAAAACACAGACATACGAAATTGATTCAAATTATTACTGTAATTCCTTTGGACTGCCCAAAAAACTTTACATTACAAATTGCTCCTGTTCCTAAAAGTAATGTAAAGTTTTGGGGCAGTCCGGAGGAATTAGAATAACATTTTGAATTATAATTAGGTCTGCCCTATCATCATGCATAGTTGGTATTTCTTCATGACAAGGATATCAGAAATTGCCTGTTCGGCTGTTTAGGGAAACACTTCCATTCGAGTTTTCATGCAGCTTCTTCCCCCAACAAATCCTACAGTGGGTGCAAATACACCGGTGAGAGAAACAGCATCTGAGCTTGTATTTAATTCACCATCCAAAGTGGGGCATTACACACTCTTATGTACTCGTATTACACACACTTAAGAACCCAACCGACAGGACAATGGCAGGCATTAAAACTCAAGTGTGCGTCTGCAATGCACGCAAGACAGGGAGAGGGTTTCTCAAATTGTCCCTGTTCCTAAAAGTAATGTAATTTTTTGGGCAGTTGGAAGGAAGTACAATAACAGAAGTTAAAGGGTAAAATCAGTAGCAGAGTTAACAGCTTCTCCAAAACCGCCAAAAGTAAATAAAAGGATAACAAATGTAAAGAGAAGGTGAACACGGCAGAAAATATAAAGCGTCACGTAGTAAATCAAAAATAAAAGTCCATCGACTTCACTCTTGTACAGAAAAACACTTCCACAGTCCACCAGTAATCGAACAAAACAGCTTTATTAAGAAAAGAGTAAGCGCTTTCACCTGTATGGCTTCTTCAGACTCTTACTGAATGCTGTCTGAAATGAGTTTAAATATTATGTTAGGCGGGAAAAACTCTTAATTAAACATCTATTAAATTAGCGCTCAATTTAAACTAACAACACGGAATCTGATGACAGCAAATATACTATACGCTGTTTAAAAAATTATTAAAATAACTGTTAAAAAGATTTATAAACAAGATTATTAAACAATTATTAAAAAATTATTAAAAAACAGTTACTAAAAAATACACAAATCTCATATACTCTAAACTTGGTAAGCAGATAGACATGAGAGAAAAATCATTCAAATGACATGGAAGGTGTGTAATATGGTGAATGAGTGAACCTAAATCTTATAATTGTGTAAAGAACATGTAGTAGGAAAAATAACAGAAGTGTTTCATACACTCTATTCTGTGGAGGTATGTGGATCTCGCAACAGCGAAAAATCTGGTTGCGGTAATACGCAAGTACTCATTATTTTAGTTGTTAAATGCTTATATCTGCTTTGACTACTTGCTCTGCATTTACTTTGTTTTGGATTAATGTACCATTTAGTTTTGCATTACTTTAAGTAGGGTGAGTCTGATAATGTCTAACCTAATAAAGTAAATGCACTTTCTGAATCAGCATCTTGCTTAACTTTTAATTTTTTGGTGGCCAGCTCACTGCTGACAGCAGTCTTCCAGTACTGCATTGTGGCTAAGTGTACACTTCACATTCAGCCCTGATATGGTGCTATACATTGTTTGCTATCAGAAGTGCTTTGTTGCTGTGGCTTGTATATACTCTACAAAGTGCCTCTGTGTTACCTGGTGATGCTTCAGTAGTAGGACCTAGTCACAACCCTATCCTAAAGTAGTTCAGCCAACATTTGCTGTTGATTTCCAGCCTTACATGATTAGCTTCTTCAGCATCTTGGCCTGTTGATAAAACCTGGCTGCTGGAGTTGCAATTAAGGCTTTATAACATTTCTACCACAGAGAAGATAACCTTTTGAGGGAATGTGTTCTTGCCTTATATATAACATCATCTCTGATGTCATTGTGGTCCGGGCTAGTATAAAACTGATTTTTTAATAGCACTAGGTTTTTTAGGCGGTCATTTGTTGAACTTGTATGATTTGTCTTGCCTGTTAGTTGGGTAACACATTTAGTAATGCTGCATGGCATTTGTTGAAATGTATGATTGTATTGCTCTGCTTCTTTTGAAGTTATTTATATAAGTAAATGCCATTGAACATAACATTTTTATTTGCACATGCTTACCGACTATTTGCAGGCACTGTCCACTATTTTACATACTGTAGCTGATCCTAAGAATCTTCAGCCCTAGATTTGAACGTGGCTTGTTTTACTGTACTGGGGGATTGCTAGTGTGCATTTTCTCATCTCTCAAAATATTGAACTCCTGTTCTTGACATTTGTGACTCTTGGCCTGCACATCATGAGTGTCACTCGTATGCTAGTATCCCCTGTCTTTTTAGCTGTTGCTGCAGTTTGTATTTCCCACAATGTATGCTAGTATAAAGTTTCAACACTCTATGGAAAAATATATAGACTCAAAGTTCCTGCAACTACTGTATTGTGAGTCACTCAAATGTGTGAGCTTCCTTCTTTGCCTGGGACCACATCACGATGTTGATTGCTGTTACTTGTGCCAGTGTTTAAACATGTCTGTTTCAGAATGGGAAGCTGTGCATGCTGTTCATCTAATGGGTGAGCCAGAAGGCCCTTCTGAAGATGAGAGGTCAGTAATATGAAAGACTGGAACTGGAGGGGAGATCCAGACTCCAGATGCAAGTCATTCAAAGTCCTCTGCGCCCATGCTGATGTCAAATTTTCACCTGCACAGCTTTCATTTTTTAGTTAGAAATCATGAGACCATTGTTCATCTGCAGATGGGCTTGAAGTTAAGGAGATTGCTCCTGGTAACCTGCCTTGGGAGTAAGCTTGAATTTTTATTTCCTTTCCCTGTATAACAAGATGTTCATCTTAAGGATCACTGCTGCAGTATCTTGCATAATTAGTGACATTACACTGCATGCAGGCATCTGATCATCTGACTTCCAGAGTTTTCAGATATCCCTCATCTGGGGCCATCATCAATAATGTTATGGACATCAGCAGGGCATGGGCTATATGAGGATAGCCATCTGATCCAGCTTCACTTTTTTTGCCCCACTGAGTGATTGGAAGTTTGTCCATTGGTCCTTCTCTATAATCTCCAGTTGTGATAAGTACCTAATATTTTCTTTCTGCTGCTTTTGTAGAGTTTTAAGTCTTGTTACTTCTAATAAAGTTCTATATGGGTGTGACCTGGAGACCTTTCTTAAAGTCAGCAGTGTTCTAAGAATGTCAGTAATGTTCTAATTTTATTCAATATTTACATGGTACCACTGATTTATTTTTTGAAATTTGCCTTTTTTGAAATTTGCTTACAAGTATTTTCAAGTTGAGATGGACTTTTTTTTAGATGTATGTATTAAGAGAACTATTCATGGGATTGATACAGCTGTTTATAGGAAGATGTGTAAAAAGAACAGTTTGTTACATTGACAAAGTATGCACCCCAGGCATTTAAAAAGAAATGTAATAAAAAGCCAGTACTATAGAAATGTGAGGCTACATAATAGAGATAGTGATATATATTTTTCTTTTGATATTTTAACTAAAGAATTCTGTCAGAGAGGCTACCGGGAATCTATGGTTAATCAAATACAGAATGAAGTGCTGTCCTGGCGTCAGACGAGGGCCAAACTATTCTTTAGTAATGAAGTTAATGACCATCAAATAAATAAAGATGGTACGGCTTATTTCGTAAGGTTGTCCGAATTATTTTAATAATGTACATCATATATGTGATATCATTAGAAGGTAGTGAAATATACTTGCTTCAGATGCAAAATTTAGGGAAATTATTGGGAATGACCCTAAATTTACATACAAGAACTCTAAATCAATTAAGAGAATGTTGTGCTGTAAAGCCCTCTTAAGAGGTGTTGAGCCTAAGATAAATCTTAAAGGGACATTTTGATGTGGTGGATGTAATGTATGCAACTACATAAGTGTAAGTGATTACTTTATATATCCAGTCACAGGTCAGAAATAATTTAGATTTTTACACTGACTGCGGTACACATAATATTGTTTGTTTTGCATGCTGTGACATATATGTAAAAGCTATTGTGCTGGTAAAATGAACCAGTGTTTTAGGGACAGAATTAGAGAACATCTATATAGTATGAATATATGTGATATAAAAAAATGCAGTGGGTAAGCATGTATAAGGAAGGACCTATGCACACATTTAAATTTCTTGTACTTGAGATGTATCTACCAAATATCAGGGAAGGTGATGTTGGTACTAATACTGAAAGACTTGTGATAAAATGGATACTACTCTTTCAGGCAACTAGGGGTAATGGGCTAAACGAATATGTCCTTTGGTCATGTGATTTGAGTCGCTAGTTTTGAACTATTTAAATGCTGATATCTTGTGATTATTTAGATATGATGAAGCATCGTGACTTGGTGCGAAAGCATTAATCATTTTGTTCTGTTTTTATTGTTCTATTGTTTTATTTGTCTGCAGTTTATTAAAGCATTTTGTACGCCTTCCAGATAAGCTGACTACTTGTTTTTGGTTCTAGTTTATGGTATTCATTGTGTCAGCCTGCAGCTCGTCTATTCAGTTAGTGTTTTGCTATTTGCAATGTTCTAAGAATGGTCACTAACAACTGTGGTTATGGCCAATGATACTTTTACCTTCAATGCCTAGATTAACTTGGTAAAAATCATAAGGATTTTGAGTGCAAGCACTGTACTTTAACAGGAAGACTTTCCAGTGATAGTCATGTAGTTTGAGGGCTTTCCTAGAACAACTAAAGAAAAAAAAATCTGTTTTCCTTTTTTCCTGAGTAGGTCACTTGAGGCAAACTGTTAAATTGTTAGTGGAAATGAGCAAAACGTTTTCAGCTAATATTTCTACCAGCACAGATCTGTGTCCTTGATATCCCTGTCTATCCTGTGAGGGTTTGAGGAATATGGCCCTGCAGAGTCACTGAGTGGTCATTCTTAATCTCTTTCTCAGGTACTCTTTACAGCTTCTGCCCTTTCAGAGGTTGACAGTGGAACTGTTTTTGCCAGGTCTCAGTAGAATTCTGTGCTGTCACACATGTACACCATTTCCAGGTGCTTTAAGGAATCCTTCTGCTGTCTAGATATACAAACTATTTTAGACTGGGAGCCACTTGACTCTGGTGGGAAGACAGAGTTCTCATTTATACGAAAAGGGGGGGGGGGGGAGGACTATAGGACCTTTTGTTTTTTGCAGTAGGCCTGACCTGGGAAGG
Source organism: Protopterus annectens (assembly GCF_019279795.1). NCBI lineage: Eukaryota > Metazoa > Chordata > Ceratodontiformes > Protopteridae > Protopterus > Protopterus annectens. The sequence continues at coordinate 553,848,331 of NC_056725.1, forward strand.
ACTATAGGACCTTTTGTTTTTTGCAGTAGGCCTGACCTCTTTCTGGGTCTTCTATCCCAAACACCTGGCTGTGCCTTTCCAGGTTTTGGTTATTTGCCTTTTCCCAAAGAATGTGGTTGCGTGGAAGAGGGTTCATGTTCTTGCTTCCATGCTAGGCCAATTTGGATGTTATTGAAATGGGGATATGATAGGCAATATTTGCTGATGTACATAGGTATTCTTGGGAGGGGTTATCGGTCTGTAATTTTTATATCCTTATAGTCATTGGCTACTGGAGGTGGGTTAAATTGTCCATATGGTTAACATTTCCTTATTGATTTATTTTACATTTGTTTACCAGGTAGGTCTGACTGGACAGAGCTGTCTGTCTTCAGTGAACGCCTGGGGAGAAAAGCTCCAGAACTATTGCTAACATACTATACATAAGGTATTTACATGAGCATTGTGGTTTACACATACAGTTAAAATAGCAGATAATATATAATTGCATAAGGTATTTACAAAAGCATAGTGGTTTAGACATGCAATTAAAAGTATAGCATGTATTTACATATAATTGTTGTTCATACAGTATGCTTTGTATAGATAATCTTGAAGATGTACTAAAGATAAGAGAAGAAAAAAAAAACTAAAAATACTAGCTAGTTTGTCAAAGGAGGAGAATATAGGCAAGTTCTTATGAGGTTCATTGACATTTTAAGGGAACGATTGGGAGAGTTAGTGGGTATAGATGGGGCAGTGAGTTGTAAGTAACGTGGTAATACATAGTGGGTCTGTGGGAGTTTTAAAGAGGAGGTTAGATAGAGGGTAGGGGAAAGGTGTTAGAATATGTCAGCCAAGTGCTAGGCAGTTGCACGTCCAGGAGTTGTTTAGGGTGAGAAATAAGCTGTTTTTTGTAGATGGGTTTGTTAGGCTGTAACCTGATTTTGTAGTGGTAGAGAGTTCCAAGTCTTGGCAATGTTGGTAGAATACAGGGAGTCACCAGAGCTGTAATGGCTTTTGGAGACTGCGATTAGTGCCTTGTTAGTGGATTTAAGTTCTCTGTTACTGGAGTAGAGGGTGATCAGGTCTTGTAAGGCTGGAGTTTTGTCAGGTTGGTACAGTATTTGGTGAGCTAGAAGAAGTTTGGTTTAGAGCTAAGGTGTTTGGGGGGGGGGGGTTCCAGCCAGGAAAGCTGTTTTAGGGCTTGGAAGTGGTGGGTGCTGTGACACCCTGCACTGGCCCAGTAATCAAGGGGCCTCAATCCTCACCACTAGCACAAGTGAGGGAAGTACACATTGGGAGGATAAGCATACACACAGTATAGTACAATTTCCCTTAAGAGCACACAGAGATCACAGTCAGTCTGGGGCTGTTTTCTCACACACAGACACACACGCACTGAGGTTTGATTTATATACACACACAGACACACACACACTGAGGTTTGATTTATATACAAACACAGACACACGCACACACTGAGGTTTGATTTGTATACAAACAGACACACACAGGTTTGATTTATATGCAAACACAGCCACACACATACACTGAGGTTTGATTTATATACAAACACATTCACACACACACACTGAGGTTTGATTTATATACAAACACACACACACTTACACTGAGGTTTGATTTATATACAAACACCGACACACACACTCACACTGAGGTTTGATTTATATACAAACACCGACACACACACACTGAGGTTTGATTTATATACAAAGACAGACACACACACACACACGTTTGATTTATACACACACGTTTGATTTATACACACACACACACGTTTGATTTATACACACACACACACACACACACACACACACACACACACAGGTTCGATTTATATACAAACACAGACACACACACTGAGGTTTGATTTGTATACAGATGCACACACACTGAGGTTTGATTTATATTTTTATTTTTTTATTTTTATTTTACATTTGTTGACCAGGCTAGTCCAGCTGGATATATGTCCATTTTCAGTGGAGGCCTGGGGAGAAAAGCTCTGCAAATTACAACAACATAAAAGGTCAAGACAAAGACAATAACAGTATAATTTGGTACACAAGAAGTTTTAACAATTATAGTACAAGCCTAAGATTATATATTTTATATTTCAGTAGGAAAAAGGAAAAAATTATCTAAGAACAGATGAATAAGACTAATACATTTGTATTAGAAATGGTGTAGTACAAATCTTTATAACATATTACAAAATTAGATACACCTAGTAATTTATGATGAGATACTAAGGTCTCACAAAAACCTAAGAAAGAAAAACACTAGAGATCAATAGAGTATAGAAGAACAGCAAACGAGGATGGATTTCTAGTGTTATTTAACACACAGGTTGTGATACTATATGAAGGTGTTTGATTATTCCACAGTATATATTTATTTACATGAGAAAAAATCCTAAGGAAGGTTAAGCTTACTAAAAATTAGTGAGACAACACAAGATCATGATCATGGGAGGCTAGGAATTGTGGGAGTCTAGTTAATAGTTAGGTACTTAGTCTGGGTTAACACAGGGGCATAGCCAGTGTGATTTGAGGTAGGGTTTAAGCTTGCTTTTAAATAAGCTGACAGAGGATATTGAGGTTAGCTGGCTTGGGAGGATGTTCCAGGCTTTACCTACTGTATTGGAGAACAAGGTTTCACCAGCTAAGTTGTTGGATTTTGATATTTGTGCAAATAGGTTATTAGCTAAGCGTAAGATCTTGAGGTTGTTATAGGGGATGATTAGGGATGTAAGTATGGGTGTATTTTGAGGTAAATACAGGATCTTATGGGCTACTATTAATTGATTGAAAAGTATTAAATTTGGCAGCTCTAACCATCCTAACTGATTCAGGTTGATACAGTGATGAGTTCTATAGGAGGACCCAGCTGCAAATCTGGCAATATTGTTGTAGGAGGATGTAAGTTTACTCAGATTACTTCTACATATTTTGGTATAGATAGGGGAGGCATAGAGCAAGGTAGAGATGAGGTGGGTATGAGCAATAGTAACCCTGGCTGGAGGTGTAAGAAAGGGTTTTATTCTATAGAGGGAACCTAGTTTCTTGTTTACTATTTTTATGGTGTTATTAATGTGAGGTTCAAAGGACAAGTTATCTATTAGTACCCCGAGTAGTTTAGTGGTTGGTTCAGGAGATATTATAGTTCCATCATTTGAAGTAATAGTAAAGTTAAGTGGGGAGGTTCTGCGGGTGGGGGTAAATAGTAGCATTTTTGTTTTTTTGAGGTTAAGGATAAGACGTCTTTGTAGGAGAAGGTTTTCAACTGTACTAAAAGTCATTTGAGTTAGTGACTGAAGTTCTGATTGAGAAGCAGCAGCGCATATGAGTGTGGAGTCAGCGTATTGGATACAGTCAGCTTGAGGAATTACAGAATGAAGGTCATTTGTAAAGATGGAGAAGAGTAATGGGCCTAATATAGATCCTTGCGGGACCCCTAGAGTGACTGGGAAGATCAAGTATTTTCCCATAGTACAGCATGTTGCCTGTTAAGTAGGTATGATTGGAACCACTGTATAGTTTGGTTGTCCAATGACAGGTTTTTGAGTGTGTCTATAAGGAGGTGGTGATTCACCATGTCAAATGCTTTGGACAGGTCAATAAAAACAGCTGAGGATAGAGTATCTATATTACGATTACTGTTAATATGGTTAGTGAAGGATAAGAGAGCAGAGGTGGTGTTATGAAATGGTCTAAAGCCATGTTGACAGGGTGCTAATAAATTGTGATCAAGTAGGTAGGTTAACAGTTGTATGTGTATACATTTCTCCATTATTTTTGCCAAAGGAGATCAAAGAGTTGTCCAATTATAGGCCCATAGTTATTCTGAGTTACCGCCCTTATACAGGGGAATTATGTGAGAGACTTTCCAGATTAGGGGAATAGATCCTTCAGAAATAGTTCTGTTAATTAGGATGGATATGGGGTAGGCTATGACTTTAGCAGCTTTTTGCAGGTATTCTGCAGGTAATTTATCGGCAGAGAGAGTAGTGGGTTTAAGTTTCTGTATGAGGTTACAGATAAGTGGAAGTAGGCACTGGCTGAAAATGAAATTGATGAGAATTATTGGTAAAGGTTGTGGCAGAGCCTGGGGGGTGCTAGGGGATAGCTGGTTGGCTAGGGATTGTATGGTTTCAGTGAAAAAAGTATTAAATGAGTCGGCTGTTTGGATGGGATTGTTGTGATCAGAGCCAGAGGGAGTACTTGAGCATCCAGGGTGTAGGAGGTTATTGATACCTCGCCAGAATTTTTGGGGATTATTTTGGTTGGTTTGTTGTAGTTGGTAGTAGTAGTAGTTTCTTTTATCGGCTAATATGGCTTTTTTTGTTTCATTTCTTAGCTGTCTGAATTGCAGGTGGTCTGAGGAGCTTTTTGTTGAGCGCCATTCGGCCCGTTGTTTATTTCTTTGGAGGATTTTTTGTTTGGTCGTTTTGGTGAGCCATGGTGCCGGTTTGGTTCTAATTCTAACTTTGCATAATGGGGCATGGCTGTCTAAAATGGTTCGAAATTTAGAGTTAAAGTATTTCACGGCATTATCTATTGGGAGGTATTTCAGGGGTGACCAGTCACAGGTGACTAGTTCAGCTTGAAAGTGAGCAGGGTTAAAATTTTTGGTAGTGCGAATAGTTCTACAGATGGTAGAGTTTAGGATGACAGTTTTTGTTCTGATTAAATAGGTAAGCAAGTGATCACTTATGTCCTCAGGGAGGGTGCCTGTTTTATAGTTTAGTTGGGGGGTATTGGTGAGTAGCCAGTCAAGGGTACTAGTTTTGTTGTTAGTTTTATTGGTGTGGGTTGGGGATGTTATAGTTTGGGTAAAACCATATAAGTTGATATGAGTAGAAGGCTGCTCAGATATACAGGAGTTCCAGTTAATGTTAAAATCTCCAAGTATAATGGTTTCTTGGGGGTAGTTACTTGACAGCCAGCTGAGGATAGCCTCTAATGTGTTGATGTTATTGCCTGGGGGAAGATAGACACATGATAGATATATGGCTTTGCTTTTGTTAAGCTGAATCTTAGTTAGAAGAATTTCTGCATTGTTGCAAAGTGGAGGTTTGGAGTCTAACAAGGTAACTTGTAATCCATTCTTATAAAGTATGGCTACGCCGCCTCCTTTTTTAGTGTTACGGTCACGTCTTATGATATTATAGCCAGGGGGTAGAACTGCACTGTCTTGTATTGATGGATTAAGCCATGTTTCAGACAGACAGAGGATGTCAAAGGAAATAAACATCAATAAGGGCATGCAGGTGAGCTATTTTGTTATTGATGCTACGAATATTAAGATGAGCTGTCAGGAGAGAGTTGGGGGGCTTGGTAAGTGTCTGTGTGATTGAATTTGTTGGTGTATCAGGCTGTGTAGCTGTGATAATGGTAGGACCTGGGTTAGGGTGTATATCACCATCTAACAGGGAGTGGACCTGAACTTTTAGGATGAGTTGTAGAAGTTTAAAAATTAGGTTCTTATTTCTTCTAGCTAGTGGGTTACATTGAGAGATGTGATGGAGTCTATGAAATATGGCTGCTGAGTACTTAGCTGAGCTGGGGAGGTTGCTAACACTATGAGTGGAGCTGGGGGTAAGGACAGAGGTGTGTGTGATGTGGGTATGCAGTCCTAGGAATCTATGGTGTTCGTAGAGAGTAAGTAGATAGGGAATGATAAGTATAATTAGGAGTAGTAATAAAGGTAAGGGTTTACAGGATCCTTGAGCCATTTGTTTAGGTTAAGGTGGTTAAATGTAGGGATATTTGTGGATAGAGTGGTAGGGTAATGGCTAAAGGTAAATGAGTGATGGTTCTTTAAGGGGGAGGAGATAGGGGTAAAGTGAGAATATAATAGAGGTAATAGCACTTTAAGGGGAGGAGTTAGATGTTGGTCCTAATGCATAGGGGTGTGGCAGTGTAAGTTTAGGACCACTCGGGGCGGGTGAGATTTGGGGGCAGGGTAGGGGAGCGGAGAGAGCCACTTGAGGCGAGCGGGATGAGTCACAGAAGAGTTCACCCTAGGAAAACAATCAGAGGAGCAGTAAGCAAAGGTAAGTAAAGCAGCAGAGGGTAAGGTGACACAATGCCTTGATAATAGAATATGCAGAGAGGGTTGGCAGTGAAGAATATTAGAAGAAAGAAAGAATAGAGTGGGGAGTATTAGCTCTTCCAGATTATTAGAATCCAAGAGCCTGTAAGTTACTTAAAATTGGAATCAGAATGGTGGTCTAAAGGAAACTATTGCCCTCTAGTGGACAAAAGCTGTATAGCAGAGGCAATATTCACTGAGGGCAGGGCAGTAAGTATGCTATAGAGGATTGAAGAGGAAGAACAGTAAAAATACTTGTAGTCTAAGAAGGGGGGAAGGGGTGACAGGTATGGGAGCAGATAGTAAAGGCTGCCGGCTGTCCTGGCTGGTGAAAGTAAACTTACAACCTAGGATATCTCACACTAATTGTCTTAAGACTTTGGTTTAAAGTACGTACTTTACTTATAATTAAATTCCCTTGGGGACTGTAGCAGAGGGGAGGAAAGATTCAGTTCCTTAGTTAGGGGAAACCGCAGTGTGTTGAGGAGAATAGTTGTTTTTCAGCACGCAGGGCAAGTCCTCCTTAATACTGGGAAACCAGGTTGGGCAGCTGGGAATATAAAGGGAAAAGAGAGACAGTGGTAAGACACACAGAGAGATAAAAAATAGACAGTTACACAGGCTTATTAAGTAGTAACTTGAGCATAGAACAGAGATTAACTTGCATAATAAAAGTCTTGACTGCACATATTACAATGTCTCCATCAGTGATAATATTCAAGCAAGACACTTTTATAAAAGCAATATAGTTCAGGAACAATAAAGGTTAAACTTTTCTCTGACTCAGTCAAAGATTACATTCAGCAAGACGCTTGTTAGAACAGCACATCTCTGAAACAATAAGGTTTAACTCGTCTTATAACTCTCTATCATGTTTGCATTTGTTATTTGTATAGATATATATTTTTGTTTTAGAAAGGTAGGCTTCTAATTAGTCCTCCTTATTTGCACACATCATTGTTAATTAGGCTAGTTCAGTATAAGGTGCTTGGGCAGAGGACGCTGTGATTTCTGTCGTATGTATAGTAATAGCATGCAACAGGAAATACTGCTCTATATAACTATACAGTGGCAAACAATAGCTCTTCAAATCCATACGATGGTGAAAAGCAGAAACATAAACTCTATACAGCAAACTTAGCTGTCTTTATAGGTCTGAAACAACTCTAGAATGCTTGTAGTCATTAGCGTTGTTACCATATAAAGAACGCCATGATTCCAGTCTAATATATAAATATATTATGTAACAAGAGCAGTTTATAGTTTTAGTATTTGACAAGAGGTTAGTTCTTATAAATCATACATTGTCCAAAAACATAGTCTATAGCTCTATGTAGTGACTATAGTAGTCGTAAAAGGTCCAAAGCAACACTTAAATGCTATTAGTTGATGGCGTAGTTAGCATGTCACAAAAGCATACAATCTATCCGGTGCTACAAAGTTCCTGAAAACTAGGGTGCTGTTCGGTCCTGGCTGTGGAGTAAATAGGGTTTTTAGGTAAGCTTTCTTTTTGCCCTGTTCAGAATTGTTAAACCACGCTGATGATATCCTAGTAAAGTACTAATTGCGTGCAGGACAGGTTTGTAAATAACTGTGTTGAGAACCTGCGTAGCGTGTACTATCCCCAGCTGTTTTGGCGTGCTTCTGAGTGTTTTTACTGCACATGGAGTTCAGGTGTGAACGAAGTCACGGTTAGAATACTCTACAGCTCTGCTTATATGCTAAATGGATTATCTTAACATGCAACCTAAATGATAGCGTGTTTACTGTGTAGCCTTTTATGTAGCCTTTTAAGTTGATCTGGCTTATTAGGACAATAAAGATGGCGTCCTGAGGGAGAAGGTATATTTATAAGGTAAGTGATGTCATAGAGGGGGGAGGGCAAGAAGACTAAACATAGCTACAGGTAATGACCAGATTTATCCAGAGCAAAACCCTAGGCAGGAAATGGAGGGGGTGGGTCCTATGCTAACATAGTGAATAGTTCATTCCTGATGTGCTAAGGATATGAGCATATAGGAAATGCAGACAGGGGAAGGAGCAAAGTATTCTAACCAGATGGATGTTAAAGGGAGTAGATGGGAAGACAGAAGATAGAGAGCTATATTACAGACGCCCAGACCCAACACAGGACCGAACAGCACCCTAAGGCTAAAAATATATATAAATATATATAAACACACACACACACACACACACACACACACACACACACACACACACACACACACACACACACACACACACACACACACACACTGAGGTTTGATTTATATACAAACACAGACACACACACGCTGAGGTTTGATTTATATACAAACAGACACACACACACTGAGGTTTGATTTATATACAAACACAGACACACACACACAGGTTTGATTTATATACAAACACAGACACACACACACAGGTTTGATTTATATACAAACACAGACACACACACACAGGTTTGATTTATATACAAACACAGACACTCTTGGGGAAGGCTGGCACAGGTTCACTAGCTATACTCTCTTCTGCCCAGACTATATGGTAGTACTAGCTGCCACAAACCACTCTTATCAGCTACTGTAAGGCCCTTACAAAGGGTGACCAATCCTACTGTGATGTTACTACTATCCAAATGGTAAGTGTGGCCAAGACTTTAAGGCTATTGGAGTGGCCTATACAGTGTCTCCAGATACATGTGCAAGTACCCTGAGCTTAAATATCTCTAATCAAGCCAGCCACAATTAAAAGGTTTAAATATATTTAATATATAAAAGCGCAAGACAATACCCAATAACTCAACAGTGACAACAGAGTTCGGTCACAGGAAATATTTTAAAACAGCATTGCAGGACAGTCTCACATAAATACAGAAAATATCTAAACTAATCATACTATATTCCTATCTATCTCCAAGAGAGAGACTATGATCTATGTCTTTCTCACAGCAAAGCAAATGCAGATCAGAAGTGCTGAAAGATGGATGTTTTCGGGTCCAAAGACAAATACAAAATGCACAGGCTTTCTCAGAGAGAGTTCTTAAATTAATAACACATTACTGCTGGGTCAACTGGATGACATAATTTGTCACTTGGCTTCAGTTCCCAGGCTAACAGATGCCAACAGAATTTAACATTTCTCTGTTAAAATACTTCTCAAAAGTTTGCCTAGAACTGGAAGTCGTTAAACACTTTTATATTTGAAACCTAATTATTTCTGTTTTCAGAAAATAGAACTTCTAGCTGTAGACATTGTCTCTTAGCTGCCTTGAAACTGAGATAAACACAATTGTAAAACTATTCACTTATCTTAGAGTTTGCAAGTTAACTCTGTTGTTTTCCAGTAGGGTACACTGTGGTTACATTCTTGAAGCTCAATACATAACATACAGTTCAACACACACTTCTGCACCAGTAGTTTAATATCCACTTAACATATAGTTTTCTTACATTTGTAAGACAAGCATACGAATCATATTGATACTCACTTTTGTTTGTTGCTTGTGGGGTTCATGTCATCCAGAAAAGGTAAATGTCAGTGCAGGAGACAAATTCCCCATCAGGACTGTCACAAGCAGTACTTATTTTGTCTCTGTGCTTCCCATGACCATAAGCTCTGTTTAGTTTGTCAGCCTTTCATACCAAATGACTCTTCATAGTCTGCTTTCCTGTTTGGGCCAGTATTTAGAGACCCAATATCTTAAGCTTTTAATGAAAGACCCTATTGAGGGAACTTCCTGCTCTGAAGGTCAGCCATCCATGAAGGCAAAAGAGTCTAGGTCAGATTCTTCCACTGTTCCACCTCCATTGGAAGTCTCTCCTGAGTCTAGTGAAAGCCTGGAGGAGCAGCAGCTCCACTGTTGGATTCCTCTGCCACTAATGATTCAGAGGCCATGGTGGATATGGCCTCGTGTACATCCCTAGTGCTTTGCAGATGTCCGCTACAGATGTTCAAGGGGAACTGCAGCTGATTATTACTGAGGGGCCTATGGGTGTTCCTAGGATTATGGTTAGAGAAGAAGTTTTGACTATGATTATGGAGTGTTGTCTGGTAATCTCTGCCTTCTAAGTTTTACATGGCTGACTTAATTTTGAAAAACAAAATCTAAACCATGTTTCTCCTACTCCTAAAGACCCTCAGAGTGGATGGCAGAATTTTCACTCAGGGTTTGTTTAATGCCCTTATGGCTTTGAAACCTCCTCAAGGAGTTTGTTCCTGCTCCACCTTGTTCCTATACTCCTCTTACGAGACCTAGGGAGCAGGATTCCTCTGAGGAAGAGGTGGATTCAGATGAGGAATCCCTTACGTATTCATTCCGGTTTTCTTCTCCATTAGACTATGACTCTGAGGAGGAGAGGAGTCCACTAGTCCTGACATTTCCTTTGAGGAGATTCTTTCAGAGACAATTTCCAGGATGATTGAAGACTTTAAATGGGATTGTGCCTAGGTTTCTCAGGTTCAGAAGAGGTGGTATGAGCTTCTGCAAATGGACTGTCCCTGACAGTCTGCTGTCCCTCCTGTTTTGGCTCCCTTGTTGGATGCCTTTTCCACTGAGTCTCAGACTTCAGACTCCCAACCCTGCCCCCAAAACCTGATAGGTTTTATAGGGTGCCTGAGGATTGCAAATTCCTATATAAATGTCCTTCAGCTGACTCCTCTAAGGTGTCTGTGGCATCTGACACACCATCTCAGTTAATGCCTTCTGCAAATCTTTTTTTCTTCTGATAAAGGCAGCTGTACAATGGAAAGGGTAGGTAAGAAGGTTTATATCTCTGCTATCTTGGCTTTTCAGGTAGTCCGTTATCAGACCCATATGTTCAGATATATTTTGGCTGTTCTTTCTCAGGCCTGTTGGGTAGTTTCTTACCTTCCTGGTTCTAAAGGGAAGAATTTTGCTCTCTCCTTGTTGGGGTCCTCTTCTCGGATGGCTTGCCATTGTAGTTATGATGTAGCACATGCTTTTTCCAGAACAGCTGCTTTTGGTTCTGTGATGAGATATTCCTGGCTTCAGCTTCAACCTTTGCCTGCGGATATTGAGGCTAAGTTGATGGATATTCCTTTGGATAAATAACACTTATTTGGTGCTACTGCTGATTTTAAGTCCCTTCAGGATAAAGACAATGCTTTACAGGAACTTAAACATGTTTTTGTTTCTCCTGTGCCTAAATTTCAAAGAAATTACCTTAATAAGCTGATCTTTGTTCATTGGCAGTCTCGCTCTCCTCCCAAGTGTAAAAAGGGGGGTAAAAGGGCTCCTCCTGCTAAAGCTACCTAACCTCCTGTGACAGAAATCTCCTTTTCATGACAAGCCAGGTGCTGTCTAACTCCTGTTCTTCTCAGCTACATTTCTTTTTCCCTTCCAATTTGGTTAAGGATTACTCAGGATTCCTGGATTCTGTCCATTATCCACCTAGGGTATTACATGATTTGTAAATATCTTCCCAATTTCATGGGCATTCCTTAGCCCCCTCAGGAACAGTTGGCTTTCTTTCTTTCTGGGGTGCTTCAGGATCTTGAACTATGAACCTGAAACTATCTTTTCACTCTGGGAACTATTCAGGCACTTCAGGATTCTAAAAGGAGGAAGAGGTTTACTCCAGAATGCTTTTTGGACACTTGGAGACGCATTCTGGACCTCTCTCATTTAAACACCTTTCAGAAGTTCAAATCTTTTCAAATGTTGTCCCTTTATACTTTGTTCTGTCTGCTTCCTGGCATTTTCAGTTCTCTGCTTTGCCTTTTGGCCTTTCTACTGCCCCAAAGGTATTCACCAAATGCCTTGCTTCTGTGATTGCTTTTTGCAGGCTAAAGGGGGGATACAAATCTTTCCCTACTTAGATGATCACCTGCTTCAGGCATCCTCTCCAGAGATTCTACTGCAGCATCTTCACTTTGCCATTCCCTCCTGCAAAGCCTGGTACTCGCTATAAATTTCCAAAAGTCATTTCTGACTCCTTCACAGGAGCGTGTGTTTTTGGGGTGCAGGATCCAGATATTCCAGTGCCGTCATCCCTGCCTCCTGCCAAGGCCTTGACTCTCCTTTCTTTCCTCCAATCCCTTCTTCCCATGGCCTTAATCACAGCAGGGGAGTTTGAGAGTTCTAGGTTTTATGGCCTCCACCATTCCTATGCTCCCTTTTGCCAAACTTTGGCTTTAGCTTTCTCATCCCCTGAACTACCAAATTCCTCCTCTTACATGCTTCAGGCTGGAATTTCAGTGGTAGATTCAGCAGTTAACTCTCAATGCAGGGCTCCCTTTCCAACCCCCCTGTTCCCTCTCGGGAGCTGTCCAGATGCTTCAGACATGGGATGGGGAGCATCCTTTGGCTCTCTAGAGGTACAGGGTCTTTGGTTGCCTCAAAGGAAAGACCACATCAATGTCAAAGAAATGACAGTTCTTCTGTTCAAGCATTTCATCCTCTGTTCTCCAAAGGGCCTCTTGAGGTGCTTATAGACCATACAACAACAGTGATGTGGTATGTCAACAAGCAAGGGGGGACGAGATCCTAAGATGAGGTCTTATCTCTGTGCTGGTTTGCACTTCTATTGTGGGAACTAGCTATCCAGTGCTGTGTGACACTTCAGGCAGCTTACATTCCTTCAGGTCAGATTATCTCTGAGCAGGTCCATAACGCAAGCCAATGAGTGGATGCATCACAGGGATGTGTTTCTGGACAATGTCCACCAGTGGGATACTTCTGAAGCAGATCTTTTTGCCTCTCCTTTGAACAAAGAACTTCCTGTTTTTGTGTCAGAGTCCTAGGTCCTCTGGTCTAGAAGGTGATGTTTCTTTATGCCTTCCCTCCCCTTCCCGTCATTCCAAAAGTCTTGTTGAAAATACAGGATGCTCCCAAAATCTTGCTGGTGACTTCCATTTGGCCCAGGCAGCATTGGTTCACTTTTCTTAAATCACAGGGTGGAACTACATTACAGGACAAGGTGTCTCTCCTCTATCTTCCCCTGTCGACTCTTCAGCTAACACTGTAGGTGATAGGATTTTGATTCCATGCAGACATCTTTTTTCTGAGGATGTGCTTAGGGTCCTGCATGAGGCCAGAAAGCCTCCAATTAGGAAATCCTATTTATCCAAATGGAAGAGGTTTTCTGTTTGGTGTCTGTCTTGTAATCTGGATCCACTTTCAGTGGATGTTCCTTTGGTTTTATCTTATTTGTGCAAACTGCTCAATGCTGGGTTGACTTATTCCTTTCTAAGGCTCATTTAGCAGATGTTTCCACTTGTATGCCATAATCACCTCCTTCAGCTTCTGGATTTGACATTAAACCATTTCTTAAAGGCGTCTTTCATATTAGGCCTCCCAAGGAAGCCTCTCTGTCCTCCCTGGCATCTTAATTTTGTTTTAGAAAAATTGACCCAAGATCCTTTTGAGCCTGCAGCTTCAGCTTTCTTACAGCATCATTCTTGGAAGGCTGTGTACTTTTGTTGGTCCTTAATTCTGCCAGACGATGTTTGCGCTTCAAGCTATTTTGGCTTGTCCTCCTTTAGTGTTCCATAAGGACAGGGTGTCCCTTCATACTAATCCTCCTCTTATGCCCAAATGGGTGAATGCATAGGCAACTCAGATTTTATTTCGATAAGACTAAGACACTTCATAAATCTGATCAGCTCTTTTCCTTTCATCCTCTGTCTTTAGGATTGGCTGTTTCCAAGCAAGATATTTGTTTTTGGATTGCTAAAGTAATTTATTTATGCCTTCCATGGCAAGAGCATTTCTTCTGTTAAGGCTCCTTCTACTAGGGCTGTTCTGGTGTCTTTTTCAAGGGTTTGGATACTAACTGTATTCTTGAGGCGACTACCTGGACTTTTGTGCATACATTTACCAAGCGCTAAAAGTTGGATGTGATATCCAGAGCTAGAGCTGGATTTGATAGGGCCATTCTTCATGGCTTCCTGCAGAGCTCTGCTGGTCCATCCTCCTCCCTCTGTTCTTCCAGAGCTTTTACACTCTCCTGTTGTAAAGAATACTGCAACATTGAAATGGAAGGACATAGTACAATTGTGTAAGATCTTACCATAATGGTAGACGTCCTTCCCTTCACTGCTGTTAGTATTCACTCCCTCCCTCCCTCCTCCCTTCTGGTTCTTTTCTTTTCTGGATGTACTGGTTGCCTCTTTTTTCTTTTCCTTGGACTGGCTTTCCTGTTGGGGTTCTCAGTTCTGAGGAAGTTATGTCCGGACGTCACATTTATGCCCTGCGCTATACATTGGGAGCATATGTGTGATATACAGTGTACTTTAAAACAACCTAAAGGCTTTGGTATACTGGCCGGACATTGGGCTGCCCTTGGCAGAGGTTCCCTGTTGTAAAGAATACTGTAACCGTGAAGAGAAGGACATCTACTGTTATGGTAAGATTTTGCACAACTGTACTTTCTCATTACAGTCATCATTTTGTGTCATTTTTCAAGTCTACTTGCTTTTAGAAATACTTGATCTGATGTTGTCGCTCTTCACTTAATCCTCAGCTGTGGGTTCGGTTCTGTATCTCAGAATAGACTCGTCCATTTTTCCAGCTCAAGCTTAGCTTTACCTAGAATGCTCCTCTCAAGATTATCTTGGATCTTATTGGCCACTTTGTGTAAGACGTATCCTTGCCAATCAGCTGTTAAGTGAATTTTCTACTATTAATCTAAATTTTCCCCTCTTGTTATTTAACTTTATTCTTTCTTTTGCTTACCCAGACCTCTCTCTAAGCTCCTATCAGCTCTAATTTCCACAAACTTTGTAAAGCATTCCTGAAAGGAACTTTATTGCGGAGGCCTCCATACAAGGATCCTACCACACCTTGGGACCTCAATCCAGTTCTGCTGTCTTTAATTAGCTCCCCTTTTGAGCCATCTGCCAGTTGCGACTTGAAACATTTATCATGGAAGACCTTATTTTTGATTGCTGTTACCACTGGTAGGAGAATATCGGAGTTACAAGCCTTATCTTGCAAACCTCCTTACCTGATCTTTCAGAAAGACAGGGTTTCTTGAGAACAAATCCTTCCTTTTTACTAAAAGTAGTTTCTGACACTATTAACCAGACTATACAACTTCCTGTATTTTTTCCCAAAGTTTCAAACAAAGGTGAATACTGCCTGCATTTGGTAGATGTTCAGACAATTGCGCTTTTACCTTTACAGAACAAAGGAATGCTGATCGGTTGTTTTTCTCTTCTGCTGCTCTGGGGAAACCAGTTTCTATGGTTATGTTGGTTGAATGGCTCAAGGACTGCATAATCTTCATTTATAACAAAAGGAAAGTGCAACTGCCGGGGACCTATAAAGGCACATTCTACGAGAACAATAGCTGCTTCTGCAGTCTTCCATGCCAATGCTTCTACAGATATATATATATATACAGTGGCTACTTGGGCATCGCCACATAACTTTATTACTCATTACAAGCTGCATCTGGTCTCTAGGGGACTAGCTGTTGGTGTTCAGGAATATACTTGCATGCGACCTCCCAGTATTTCGGTAGCTGGGGACTCTGTCCCTCAGTCATGGATTAAGTGAAGATAAACAACATCAGATAAAGAAGTTATGTCTTACCATAAAATTCCACCTGTGTTGTCTATCTTCACTTATCCTTGACATCTCCACCCTCCTTCCCTCTGCCTTTTGTGTTTCTTGATGGAACAGATCTGTCCTAACTGGGAGTATTATCCCTTTATGAATGCAGGTATGATCTCTGATCTATTATTTCCTGTCTTACTATCTTTTGCAAACCTGATCTGAGGTAATCTTGAGAGGAGCATCTGGGTAAAGCTAAGTGCAAGCTGGAAAAATGACTGAGTCAGTTCTGAGATGAGGAACCGAACCCACAGTCAAGGATAAGTGAGGATCGACAACAGAGATGAAACATTACGGTAAGACCCGACTTTTTTTTTATATTAAACCAAGGACATTAAGCTAGACATTAACCTATGCAAAAATAAGAGAACCTTTCAACTCTACATATCAGTTCACTTTTACATCTTGCCCCCCTACCCCAGTAGTTCAAGATTTCAGCATGTTAGTGTAAACCTTTGTCCCTTCTTTCTTCACTTTTTACATTGTAACACCTATGTTTCTTTAGTCCTCTCTCACCTTCATTCTTACACTTGGGGACTGGAGCCGAACCTTGGCTCGACTTGGCCAATACTGTAGCTCAAAAGCTTCTGGTTGGCTCGTGACTAGGAGGTATCTCATCATGCATCACTAACAATCCCCAGATCTCGTTTGCTGCTCGTTCAGCTCAGACACGATGATTCTTGACTGTGGCCAAGTGATATTTTTCAATACTTTTTGACTTGTCATTGTTGGATAAAAGAATCTTGTTTTGATTGCTTATTGTGTTTATTGCAGTCTGTGTCTGTTCAGACTATTTGCTGTTTGTTTTTCTCTGTGTACTTCTTTTACATTGTTTGGCCATTCTTCCGTTGGTCCTTTTGTATCCCTGCATTATCTCCTGTGCTGCTGTTTTTTTTTTCGTTCTCTTTTTCCTCCTTGGGCTAGGCCCGTTTGAGGACCTAGTCCTTGGTTTATTTCTTTCTCGTCTTAGGGCTAGGCCCGTTTAAATTAGAGGACCTAGTCCTCAGTTTGTTTTCGTCTGTTTAATAGTTGTGTTTTTGTATTTGTGGATAGTGGTTTTTGCATTGTCAAAAGACTGTAAGGATCATAAGCCTTCGGACTTCAAAAAGTGTGCTGAATATGCCCAGATGATGTCCTTGACTGATGGGCACAATTTGTGTTTACTGTTTGGGGGCTATTCACCTCCAAGAGTCTTGCTATTTTGTCATGCTTTCAGTCCTTGAGTTCTTCAGGAGAGGAAGAACAAACTTTTATATTGAAAGGACTTTTAAAACATTCCTTTGAGGAGGAAATGGCATCATCCAGCTCTAAATCTCCTTCCTCCTCCAAGAAAGACCAACCAAAAACTATGAAAAGGCGGTCTTCCACCCATTCTGTTTTGTCAGCCGCTAGACAAAATTACTAAAGTGGCTACACTGATTTCAGTGCAGACAGAGATTAGCCTAGTGGATCCATCAGTTTCGGCTCCAGGAACTTTGGAGCCAATAGCTAACACTACATCTCGCAGCCAGTCATCTGAACTCAGACCAGTTTCCAGACTCTTAGGTTGCCTATATTCCAGCGATCTAGATCCCTCATTCTATTTTCCAGGTCCTCTAGGAGCCTTTCTGATGATGTCTACAAAGTGGTGCGTAGACTGCTTCAGACTTTGCCACTAGCAAATTTGCTTTCGGCTCTGTCCCAGTCTGCTCCGGAGCCTGTGCCCCCACACCCGATCGATATTCCTCCGACCTTTTCTGAGCCTTCGGAGCCAGAGTTATCGGTGCCTCCGGTTGTGGATAGGTTAGTTCCATCTACCTCAATTGGTCTCTCTGTTTCGATATCCGGTCTGACCTTTTTGGTGCCGTCCGTGGGGTCTAGGGTCCTCAGCTCTCCGGTTGGGCCTGAAGGGGACTCTTCGAATCGAACTTAGGTTCCGAGCCTACCTCTCAGTGCTTCGGCACGGGTGAGCTTGGACCCCACATCTACCTCGGAGCCCATCTCCTCGGTACCGACTGCTGCCTCTGCATCTTGGCTGAGGGCATCCTCAGAGCTGGGAGGATTGGCCTTCGAGGTGATGAGTGCGCTGTCCAGGTCTTCAGCTTCATCCAGAGGTTCTGACACTTCCCCCAAGGTGCTAACTTCAGTCTCAACTTCCTCTGTCTCCCCTAACACAGCAGAGACCTGCAGCCTCAGGGTACCTCCATGAGTGGTCCCCAGTCTTCTGAGGTCTTCCCAGAATACCTGTCTGAGGAGCCACCTAGGAAGAAAACTTGTAAGAGGAAACATGTTGACTCCCCTGATGAGTCTATTACATCAGAAACTGACCTCTAGGAGTCAGAAGGGTCCCCCAAGTCGTCCTCTGATCTCATTCGCTGATATCCTTGAGATCCTGAAACAGAGAGGCAGCTGGCCCACCACATCCCCTTCTGATGAGTCAGTGTACCTGAAGGCTTTCGGGTCTCAACCCTCTGCTTCTTGGGTGTCTTCTCCTTTTGATGAGCTACTGGATTTAGTGAGTCGAAAGGTGTGGGGAATCTCCCGAATCTATGGAACCGGTTCCTAGAAGACCAAATAAATTTTTGTCAGCACCCCAGGGCAAGGACTTTCTTACTAATGGTATTCCAGTAGATGTCATCGTGGTGGCAGCAGCCACCAAAAAAGGAACTTTCCGAAACTTCCTCCACTGTCCATCCACCGAACAAGGAGTCTCGAATTATGAATAGGTATGGGAAGCATGTCTTTTCTTCAGCGGCTTTTACACTTTGATCGCTGAACTGCTTGTCCCATTTCACAAGGCTCCAGACAGCTCTACAAAAAGAGCTGGGAGATACTCTACAGGATAACGTATCTGATGTGGTATCTCTGAAGGTCAACGCACAGATGTTCTACCCTGAATTCTATTGTGAACTCCTCCATGAGGCTGATTTCGTATGCAGCGGATGGAGCGAGTAGGGCAGCGGGTTCAGGAGTCTTTCTCTCTCTCACTCAGAAGACACTCCTGGATGCGTTTGTGTAACTTTGCAGAGGCTACGTTTTACCAATGCCCCCTTTGACCGATCCTCATTGTTCGGAACCAAGGTAAAGGACACACTCACCTGGAGTGAGCAGGAAGGAAAAACCCTGTCTGCCGTGGGAGTGCGTTTTTCCGTCCCTTCTAGACCCTATCCCAAAGGGCAGCAAAATGTGTTTTTTTTTTTTTTTCAGGACGCAGAAGGTGATTCCTTCTCCCGAGGCAGAGGAGTAGGAAATAATGGTAGATGCCGCCCTAGAGGTAGAGGAGGCCTGCAGAACCACGGCGACAGTGATTCCTTTTGTGGTCGTCCCTATCAGCGCTCCTGAAAGGAGGCCCGACTGTGCGTCTCTGGAGCCAGTTGGGGGTCTTATTTCTTTATACCCAGAAGCTTGGCACGACATCACTCAACTTTTCAGACTTTTTCTCTGAACCTTCGAGGGGGGGTGGAAAATGTGGTTCAAGAAGTCTCTGGGTCCCTTCCAAGATCCACGTGGAGATGGTTCCCCCAGAGGCAGAGGAGGAGAATGCTAATGGAAGATGTCACCCACGCAGCAGAGGTGGTCAGCAGAACCAGGGGTCTAGAGACACTTTCTGTGATAGGGCCCTACCAGCGCTCCTGAAAGGAAGCCTGATTGTCCCCCTCTGGAGGCAACTGGGGTAGTTTATCCCTACACCAGAGAGCCTGGATAGATATCACAAATCACAACTGGATGCAGAGGATTATTTCCAGAGGTTATATAATTCCATCTTCCCTTCCACCTTCATTCTCTCAAAAGTTTCCCAATGTTACCCAGTCAGAGGAAAGCCGCAGCACTGGAAATAGAAAAGCTGCTAAAAAGAGTTATCCAAGAGGTCCCACCAGACTAGAAAGGATGTGGAACACAACAGACTCTTTAGTGCCAAAGAAAATGGGGGACTGGAGACCAGTTCTGGATCTTGGCAACTTGAACAAGTCAGTTCAACTCTCAAAGTTTCGGATGGTCATGGTTCAGTCCATCCTGCCATTCCTAAGCAAGGATGATTGGATGTGTTTAATAGACCTTCAAGATGTGTACCATCACATAATAATGAACCGGCGGTCCCGAAGGTTTTTACGCTTCTGACTGGGGGCTATTTATTACCAGTTCCGAGTCCTGCCCTTTGGTCTCACCATGGTCCCCAGGGTATTCACCAAATGCATGGCAGTGGTAGCAGCTCACTTGAGAATGCAAGGATTCAGAGTGTTTCTGTATTTAGACTGGCTCATTAGCACTCCGACCAGGCATCTACTCATTATAGTGAGAGACCAGGTACACCAAACTTGCTCCCTTCTGTAGATTACAATAAATTACAACAAATCTTAGTTGCAACCATCTCAAAAACTGGAATTCATAGGGTCAAATTTCAATACAGTATCTGCAGCAGCATCACTTCCCTTAAACAGAGGACAAACCTTAAGATTCCAGGTCGCATAACTTATTCACAACACCAAAATTTCGGTCCAATTGATTCTAAAAGCCTTGTGGTCACTGTCAGCGGACATGATTCTTGTTCCTTGGCAAGGTATCACATGAGAATTCTTCAGTGGATGTTAGCGTCCCAATGGTCAGGTCTTTATCAACAGATGTTATTTGAAATGAGGATCACACAGGCATGCAAAAAATACCTTTGGTAGTGGATAAGGTCAGACCAGCTTTTACAAGGCTGTATTTTCATTCTATCTTAACCTAAGGCCATAGTGACCACAGATGCATCCCAGATTGGGTGGCTGGGTGTGGCACTTCTGTGGAAAACCAGTCCAGAGCACTTGGTCCCCAGAAGAGGCCAATTTGTATATAAATGTCATGGAGAAGAGAGCAGTGCTTTTAGCATTGCCAGCTTTTCAGGATGCCTTCCTCTGGAGACGGTTGCAATCCAAATGGGCAATATCTCAGTAGTTACAAACAATCAACAAACAAGGAGGAGCCAGATCTTATCCCTTGTGTGAAGAAGCACTTAGTGTGTGGCAATGGGTGATCTCATCCAACAGGTTTTGATAGCAATGCACATTCCAGGGAAGTTCAAAGTGATAGACAAATTGAGCAGGTCCACTCTACTACCTCATGAGTGGTCTCAACAAAAGTGACAAAAGTGATCTTCCATCAGTGGGACCAGCCTTGCTGCAATCTTTTTGCCTCTCCCCTGAAAAAAAGTACAGCAGCTTTTTTACATTAATCCCCTGAATGGGAAAATCACCAAGGGAACACTGCTTCACGTTTGGCGCTCTGGTTTTCTATATGCTTATGCAGTAACCCTATTGATTCCCAAATTCCTTCAGAAAGCTGCAAGGTTTGAAGAGCCAAGTCATCCTCATTGCACCTTACTGGCCTTAACAGGCTTGGTTCCTCTTCCTTTTGCCTACCTTGGATTCTGGATCTGATTCCAGACCTACTGTTGTCTCATCAAATTCATCTGGACATCTCAAACCTCAAGCTAACTGTCATTTCTTTATTTCTGCTAATAACCAGACAACCTATCTCCTGTCCATCATATACTTTTATCTTCCAATAAAGCTTCCACTAGTAAAAGCTGCAAGAGTAAGTGGAAGAGTTTATTGGGCACATCAAAAACGCATCATTTTTCGGCCCCTACACAGTGTCCTAGAGTTTTTGGCAGATTTTTTTTTTTCAGTGGTAGAGGAGCAAGCTCCCTCATTAAAGTTCAAATAGCAGCAGTCTCTAACTTTCATGTAGGAGTTGACAATACTCCTGTTGGCTTTCCTAAAAGGTACTGTTTTACTTAGACCACCTTATAAGGATCCTACTCCTCCATGGGATTTGAATCTTCTATTGCAGGCCTTAATTCATTCCCCCTTCGAACCAGCAGGAAAATTTGATCTTAAATTTCTGACTTGGAAGATACTTTTAGTGGCCAATCACCTCTTTTTGGAGAATTTCAGAACTCCAGACATTAACCTGTAAACCTCCTGTCATTAAGAATCAGTCCTTCCTTCCTACGGTGGTGTCAAAATTCAGTATCACTCTAACTTGCCTGATCATCGTGTTTCACTGTTGCAGTCATTACTCTTGGGTTATCCTGCTGGCAGGCTACCCGCAGTCGGCCTGAATTCCAAAGTCCTGGTCCGGCGTCGGTTGCTGTCGCCTTTTCCCTGACGTCAGTGCGCCAGGGGTATAAAAGATGCAGCTGACGCCATTTTCTTCAGTCTTTCTTGCTGCACAGTACCCGAAGCAAAAGCAGTTTGCAAGTGCCGGTCGACCGACTCCTGAGATTTTTGAAATCGAATTTCAGATCCGAAGTCTTCATTAAAGCTAAGTACCCTGTTGGGGAAACTTTTTTCTTGCTCCAGACCAATGTCAGAAAAAGTTAACAATTGTATTTCTTGTGGGAAGCAAATACCTCCTAAGGATTTTCACTCTTACTGTATTCCTTGCCTAGGCCCTGACCACGACATTGCTTGTTGTCGGTTTTGTGCTAGATTTAACCAATGCACTATAAAGCGTCGGTAGGATTTTGCCTTTCATTACTTTGGCCGAAGATTCAATTATACTATGCCGTCGGAGCAACCGACGACAGGAATTTCTAAACAATGCAAGGATAAACACAAGGACAGGCATTCGAGGTCCAAGACTGATGATGAGGCTTCCGCTAAGGTAGTCGTCGGTTCACCGGTTCTCAGTGAGGCGCTTTCGCAGCCCCTGACACCCGCTACCTCAGAGTCTCAGGCCACTTCCGACTCCCAAGAGGAGCCGA
The DNA here is from genome assembly GCF_019279795.1 of Protopterus annectens. Classification (NCBI taxonomy): domain Eukaryota; kingdom Metazoa; phylum Chordata; order Ceratodontiformes; family Protopteridae; genus Protopterus; species Protopterus annectens. The sequence goes on from NC_056725.1 coordinate 553,870,722, forward strand.
CTGGGCCTCTGGAAACTCAAGGTATTGGATCCTCGGAAACTATTCCTTCGGATGGGTCCGGAGCCGCTGTGCAGGCATCGGCTTCTGAGGGTGTTTTCAGACCAACTCCGTTATATATAAAGCCATCTTCAGCTTCCAAGCCAAAGACTAAAGCAGCTCTAAAGAAACAAGTACAGCATTCTCCAGGACAGGCTTCCATGCCTAAAAAACAAATGCTCAAAATGGCCGAAGACCTTATTACTTTGATCAGGGGTTCCCATCCCCCTCCTGATGAGGCCTAAGCAAGAGACAGAATATGAATCTTCAGATCAGGTTTCCATTTCCTCTGATCAGGAATACTCTCTTCATCCCTATGAGGATTCTGATGCTGAAGAATCTATTCATTCAGCTTCTCCTCCAGAAGATTTCTCCTTTGGGGAAACCCTGCATACCATGAGGAAGCACTTTCATTGGGGAGCCAGGATTACTCAATCTAAGAAAAGGCTCAGAGATTTTCTTTTACTTCCTCAGCACAGGCGCCTTGTTGTTCCCCCTGTTCTAGACATTGTAGATGAGTCCGGCCTGTCTCCAGACTCTATACCCCCCATGCACCGGTTAAGCCAGACAGATACTACAGGGTCCCAGATTCCCATAAATTTCTTTATAAAAACCCTGTTACTGACCCAGAAACCATATCTCAGGGTCCTAAGGGAGTCAAAGCTTCCACTGCTAAAAACCCTGTCCCGTCTGATAGGGATTCAAGGGCACTGGATAGATGGGGGGAAAAAGTTTACACTTCTGCTACTTTGGCTGTAAGGGCCTTAAACTGTCAATTTCATATGCTTAAATATCAGCAATACATAATGTCACTATTAAAACAGAAAATGTTGACTAACTCTGAATGTACTGACAACAAGGAAGTGCAGGATTTATTGCATGTAGCTGAACAAGTGGGAAAACATACTTTGCGATGTGGTTTTGATTCTTTGGAGGCCTCTTGTAGGGCCACTGTAACGGGTTCAGTGATTAGGAGGCATGCTTGGTTAAAGGAACAGAATCTGCCTGATCATGTTAAAGCAAAATTATTAGATGCTCCATTACAGCATGATACTTTGTTTGGTGTTAAGGCAGAAGAGGTGTTGAAGAAAATGGAGGATAAAGCGAAATCTATGCAGACAGTTAAGGATTTCTTACAGGTACAGCCACCTAGATTTAGCAGGAACTGGCCTTAAAAAAATTGGTCCTTTCCAGCCACAGACAGACGCCCTAGAGGCAGATCCCAGACCCAAGGCTCATACAGGCCTAAGCAATGGGGTGCTTCTACCTCCAAAAGCGGAGAAGACAAATCTCAACCTTATAGGAAACCGTCCCAATTACTTTCCTCTACCAGTACCAAGCACTTAACCTTTTACAAGCTCCCTTAGGGGGAAAACTGGCACTTTTTTCACAAAACTGGGACATGATCACCCAGGACAAATGGGTCTTGAATATAGTGTCTCAGAGCTTACAGGTTCCACTTCCACACCCTCCCAAAGGCAAGAGGCATGTCAGACCTGCCACACAATCAATGGACAGAGGCACAAAAGCAAGTTTCATCCCTCATGGACATGGGGCCATTCAGAGAGTACCACTGCAGGAGCAGGGACAAGGATTTTACTCACTACTTTTCTTGGTACCCAGAAAGGACGAAGCCTGGAGACCAATACTGGACCTGTCTATTCTAAACACTTTTCTGGATGTCCCAAAATTCAAAATGTTGACTCTGCAGCAGCTTCTGTCCATGCTGGGCAAGAAGGCTTGGCTTGCAACTTAAACCTAAAAGAGGCATACCTGCATCTCCCAATCAGACAGTCTTGTAGAAGATACCTCAGATTCATAGCTGGATCAATGCACTACCAATTTTCTGCACTGCCCTTTGGCTTATTTACTGCGCCCAGGGTCTTCACAAAATGCCTGGCACCAGTAATTGATTTTTGCAGACAGAGGAATTCAAATATATCTCTACTTGGACGACTGCCTCATTCAAGCAGAGAAAAAGGACATTTTACTAAAACATCTGGCGTTTGTAAAAAGATTACTAATTTGCCTAGGGTACATAGTAAACTGAAAGAAATCAAAACTAGTACCCTCTCAAGAGATATTCCTGGGTGCAAGCTTAAATACAACTGCCCAGATGGCTTATCTCACGCCAGACAAACAAAGGCAACTGACTTCTTACTTCAAAATGTTGGCAACAATAACCCAGTTATCTGAAAGAAAAATTCTGCAGGCTTTGGGCTTCATGGCATCCTGCATTCTGTTAATTCCATATGCAAAACTACAATGGTATCTAAAAAGTGTTTGGACTCTATTGCCACAGCCTGTAAAAATCAATTACACTCATTCCCTGCCTGCAATAGGAGTTTCGATGGTGGGCTCAGGCCCGTCACCACAACAATGGACAGATTATGCCTGGGGGGCCCACATGGCAGGAAAATGTATTCAGGGCACATGGCCCACAAGCCAAATGCATCTTCATATCACTCTAAAAGAAATGCTTGCTGTACAAAATGCACTGACAGCTTTCAAGGATCTCCTTCATCCAGGACCACTGCTGATAAAGACGGACAATACTACAGTCATGTGGTACATAAGCCGGGAGGCACACATTCCTACCCCCTTTGCAGACAAGCCATGATTTTGTGGAACACAGCACTGACTTATCAAGGATACCTGCAAGCTCAATTCCTGCCAGGAAAGACAAATACTCGGGCAGACGAACTAAGCAGAAACCTCATGGATCCTCACGAGTGGAAACTAGATCCACAAATCTTCAGCATAATAACAAGGAAATGGGGACGCCCAGACATAGATCTATTTGCCCTCCCCTCACAACGGCCAACTACAGAGATTCTGCACAAGGACTTATCACAAGCTAACATGGAAAGTGGATGCTCGATCATTCAGCTGGAAAAACCTTACAGTATATGCCTTTCCTCCACTACCTTTCCTCCTCAAGGTACTCCTAAAGGTCGACAAGAGAAGCCAAAAATTATCCTGATTGCCCCAGACTGGCCACGCCAGCACTGGTATCCAGTCCTAAAGAGCTTGTCTCAAGACCCAGCCTGGACATTGCCTCAAATTCCTCATTTACCGACCCAACAGAACAATCAGATATTGCACAGCCAACTCAAAACCCTAAATCTGGCTGCATGGCGGATAATGTAACCATCCAGAACACACCTCTCTCCAAAGCAGTTATGGATGTTATTCTGGAGGCCAGGAGGCCCAGCACCAGAAAATCATATGCTTGGAACCAGGCACAAGGACTTGACATGCTTGTACCAAATATTCCTCAGATTTTACAATACTTAACTGAGATGTTGGACAAAGGCCTATCCTTTTCATTGATTAAAATTCATGCCTCTGCCATTTCAGCTCATTACAATACGGACCCACCTATTTTTTCACATCCACTACTAAGGCAGCATCTCAGAGGGGCCAAGAACATAAGACCCCCAAGAAGAGCACCAATACCTGCATGGGACCTCAATTTTGTTTGGGAAAAACTCACACTGCCTCCTTTTGAGCCAGCTAATACAGCCAAGATAAAATTCTTATCCTGGAAAACAGCTCTGCTCTTAGCAATAACTTCAGCAAGAAGAGTCTCAGTTATAGGCACTAATGGTGGTTGAACCTTTTATAATTTTCCATCCGGACAGGGTTTTTCTGAGGACAAACCCAACATTTATGCCTAAAGTAGTGTCCAGTGTGGCTCTTGATCAAACAATTAATCTACTACCTTTTATCCGAACCCACAGAATAAGGGGGAGAGATTTCTACATTCTTTGGACATACACAGACATCTACACTTCTACTTTGACAAAAGCTTTCAGAAAATCTGAGCAACTCTTAGTGGCATATGCTGCAGGATCTCAAAGAAAAGCAATCTTAAAGCAAACAATTTCCAAATGGATAGCCCACTGCATTCGTTTCTGCTATTCTCAACATGGCAAATCAGTGTCTAAGGGCATAAGGCCACACTCAACCAGAGCAGCAGCTACTTCAGCAGCCTTCCTCAGAGGAGTACCAACTAAGGAAATTTTGAGGCTGCAACTTGGACTTCAGTGCACACTTTTACAAAGCACTATCACTTACCTCTTTACTCTAAATCCAGAGCAGGCTTCGCCACTGCAGTTCTGCAGGGCCTCATAGCCACTCCTAATTCTATTTTAGGCCCAGCCACCAAACCTCAGCTTTGGGATTCAACCCAAGAGTAATGACTGCAACAGTGAAACACTATGAACATAGTATAGTTGTGTACCTATCATAAATGTAGATGTTCGAGTGTATTCACTGTTGCAGTCCAGGTTACCCACCCACCATCCCCCTTTTCGTTGCTGGGACTTATCTACACTTCTCTATACTATACAACCTATGTGGTGTGTTTGCTTGTAGATAAAGAATGTTTTATTTTAGTGCATGCATTTTTATTGGCATAATTTTTTTAGCCTACCCTTCTGGGGGCACCTGACATCTGGGGCAAGAAAAATTGAAGAAAATGGCGTCTGCTGCATCTTTTATACCCCTGGCGCACTGACGTCAGGGAAGAGGCGACAGCAACTGACGCTGGACCAGGACTTTGGAATTCAGGCCGACTGCGGGTAGCCTGCCAGCAGGATAACTCAAGAGTAATGATTGCAACAGTGAATACACTCTAACATCTACATTTATGGTAGGTACACAACTGTACTTTTTCTTTCCAAAATTCAAAAACAAAGGTAAGTTATGTGATCTGATGTCAGTTTTCATTCCATCTTCAGCTTATGGGTTTGGATCTGATCTCTCTGATCTGACTCTGCCGTTGCTAAAATTTGTGGCAACCAAAAACACTCTAGCTTCTCCCTTATCCACAATATACCAACCCCAAGTACCTTAGATTTCGTTTGTCTCTCTACACGAAAGACATAGTGACAGTTGAGCAGATAAGTCTTTATTTTTCTGAATCTATCTTTTTTGCAAAAAAAACTCTACATTTTCAGGTTTCTTTAATTCTCTTACCTTTTGCTTCACAGTCCTTTCCTGATTAAAATATAATCTGCCCTTTTTCTTCCTCTTATACATTTTTGTACCTTGAACACTAGCGTTGGCATTCTTTCTCTTTTTCTACGCTCTTTACCATTGCTTGTAATTTTCCTTTCTAATTTGCAAAAAAAAAAAATCCTTTTACTTTGCATAATATGTGGTGCTTTCATGCTAATTGCTCTAAAATGGCAGAGAAAGGCAGCGGGCCAGATGGGTTTAAGAAATGCCTTAAGTGTGGGCATAAGATTCCATTTTACGATGCCCACACATTGTGTGTACTGCATAGGACCACTTCATCTGCAAGAGGACTGCTCTATGTGTTATGCTTTTAACACTAGAGCCCTAGCTGAATGCAAGAATAAGTTTGATTTTAAAAGGGTTGCTACCTTTCAGAGTGGTGTTATTTGGAGCACTGTCCCCTGAGAAATTAAGCCTAAATCATCTTCCCCGAGCCCTTCTACATCCTCTTCCAAGGCCTCGGAGCAGTCGAAGAAAACACCTCCTCCTGTTCCGACCTCCCCTTTGGATCCTACAGGAAAAAGTCATATCTGACCTCAACCTCTGGTCCGAAACTAAAAAAAAATCGGATCCGATGCAAAAATCATCGGATTTAGCCTCCAGTATCTCTTGGCTCCCAAAGATCAGATACACTCCTATGGTGGATCCAGTTCCCTCCTAGATTCCTTTCCCCTTTTTGGAGAGACATAGGTCCCCTTTGGTAATTTCCACATGCTCTTCCAAGAGTCTAATGGAAGAAGATGTGGAGAGATTGGTGAGAAGAATTCTCTTGTCGCAGTGGCTCATGGATGTTTCTTTGGCTCGTACCCCTTTGGGTCAGGAGGTCCGATCTTCCACAAACCCTCTATCCCCCAACCAGCTCTTTTGACTCCTTCCACTGTCTGAGTCCTTGGATCCAAGTTGCTCATCTCTGTCTGCCTCTGACCTGAGGATACCGTTATCAGTTAAGGTCCAATTGGCAGCAATATCGAAGTTTTGTATTGGATTTGAAGTTCTTCTGTTGTCTCCCATTTGCTTTGCTAAGCCTTTTTGCGAGGCACACTTCTTTTAAGGCCTCCTGTTAAAGACCCTACTCCTCCACCATGTGATCCATATCTGGTATAGAAAGCACTTATCCACCCCCCTCCCCCACATTGAACCAGCAGCTAAGTGAGACATTAAATATCTTTCTTGGAAAATCATATTTTTACTAGCCATTACTACTTTGCTAGATGAATTTCCAAGATTTAATGCCTTGTCTTCAAAACCACCATACTTTTTCGCAAGGATAGAGTTACATTATGAACGAATGCATCCTTTTCTCCCTAAGGTGGTGTCAGACTCTAATATTAATCGGTCCATTTATTTGCCACTATGCTTTCCTAAGTTTAACAAGGATGACTACATGTTACACTTATTGGATGTTCACAGACAATTACATTTTTATCTACATAAAACAAATAAAATCAGGAAAACTGACCAATTTGTTTCATTTTCAGAAATAAAGTTGGGGAAACCATTTGCCAAAGTATCTTTAGTCAGATGGTCACCCGATTGTATTTCTTTTATTTATAATAATTTGGGCATTGCCTCATCAAAACTGTTAAGAGCTCATTCAACTAGATACATGGCAGTTTCTTAAGCTTTCCAGTCTAGAGCGTCCATGTATGACATATGTGCAACAGCAACTTGGGCTACTCCCCATACCTTTGTTACTCATTACAAATTTGATCTGGTCTTCAGAGGTAGAGCATCATTTGGTTCAATGGTGCTCAGGAATATCCTTGAGTTCACCTGGAATTTTAGGTGGATGGGGACTCTGTCCCATAAGTTGAGGACAGAATGAAAATTGGTAGCATCAGAGAAAGAAGTTATGTACTCACCGTAATGTTCCACCTGTGGTGTTCATTTTCAGTCTTCAACTCCCCACCCTCCAACCCCCATCCTTTGAAAACTACTGGAAGAGTGAGTTGTTGGGAGCATCACTTTCCTGATACTGAGCTCCAGATGTAGTCTCTTCACTATATGTCTGTTAATATTTCTTTCTGCTAAAGTCAGCAAATAAGATCTGAGGTATTTAGGTTGGTGCATTTTAGGTAAGGGAGAAGCTCAAGAGTTTTTGGTTGCCACGAGCTTTATCAATGGCCGAGTTGGATCTGAGGGATTGTATCTGAACCCATAAGTTAAGGAATAATGGAAATTGACAATACAGACAGAATGTGAGTACATAACTTCCTTTTATATTTGCTGGATCTTCATAGAGAATTGCGTTTCTATTTACACAGAACAAAAGATGTTATATCATTTGCAGATAAATTATGGAAATTTGTTACAAAGGTAGCATTGGCAAGATGTATTATGGGCCTCTATAGCCTTTCACTATAATAAATAGGTATTTCATTAACAAAACCTATAAGAGCTCACTCTCCGAAATCTATGGAAACCTTTTCTGTATTTTTATCCAGTTATTCCATGGATGACCTATGTGTAGCTGCTACTTGGGCTAATCCTCCTACTTTTATTACTCATTACAAATTAGATTTGGTCTCAAGAGGAAGAGCAGCCTTTGGTTCAACTGTGCTCAGGAACATCCTTGTTTGGAGTCCTCCCAGGATATTGGGTATTTAGGGACTCTGTCCCAATGGTTGAGGTATGAATGAAAGTTGACATCAGATAAGTCATGTACTTACCATAATGTTCCATCTGTGTTGTCCATTTTCATTCTTTCTCAACCTCCAACTCACCAGCCCCCAACCTGTGTCACCATAGACTTCGGGAGGAATGAGAATACTATAGAGACACCACAGTGTCTTTCATGGAGCTCTAGATATTGGTGTTCTTTGTTAGGAACTGTTTTCTAATATGTAGTACTTATGTCATCTAGCAAACATTACCTGAGGTATGTTAGAGGTTAGAGCATTATGGGTAAGGAGGAGCTCAAGAGTTTCAGTTGGTCATGAGCTATAATAACGGCCATGTTGGAGCTGAGGTTTGGATCTGAACCTGATGACTGAGGAAAATGAACAACACAGATGGAACGTTATGGTAAGTACGCAACTACTTTTTCTGACATGCTGTGAAAGTATGAGGAATGTTTTATCTATAATTTCTGATTTCTTCTTATGAAGAAAAATCTGCTTTAAAATAACTTTCTTCTGCACAGGTCACTACTCATTGTTTGAAGTGTGTGTGTATGACTCTGATATTTCTTTCAGGACTGTGGCCACTATTAGGGTTTTAAGGAGGTTTGGTTGGCTGCATTCTCAGAACCTCCCAGATTTAATAAATGAGATTTTAAATTCTCCCTTAGATCGAGATTTAGTGTATGGCCCCTCTGCTGCAGAGATCATCAACAATAGTGATGATATGGGCAAGCAGTCTTTTTTCAGCTCTCCTTTTCCAAATTGTCCAAGGGATTTTCTCTTCATCCAATTTTGGCAAAAAAACACAGTCAAAGCAGAATTCAGGTAAACAGATTAAGTAGTAGCAAGGAGATTCCAAAAAGAAGTCTCTAAGCTCGCAAAACCAGGGACAGTCCAACAAGTCTGAATAACTATTCAAGAGTCTTTGTGACCCCCTCCCACCCTATTTTCATCCAGAAAGTATGAATCTTCATTGTTTTCTTTGGCAACAATCCTGGCAACAGATTGTTTCGTACAACTGGTCCTGTAAATCATTCAACAGGGTTACAGATAACAGTGGTAGGAAATTCCTAATTTCAGGACTGTCATTCCTTCTCCTCCAGATCAGAGACTCTTGTTTCCTCCTGTTCATCACATGCTGCCCGAAGGAGGAACGATAGAACCATTTCATCCTTGAATATAAACCCTTCCCCACCTGAGAAGGATGTTCTTGGTGCCAAAATGAAAGAGAATGCTTGGAAGACCAGTTGTGGATCTATCTTTCCTAAACCTGTTTTGTGATGGTGCCCAAATTCAAAATATCACTTCACATCTGATCTCTTCTTCCTCTTTGGAGTTTCCTGGTAACACTAGACTTAGGAGATGCTTTATCACATCCCTGTTCATTCAGATTTCAGGTATTTCTTGAGGTGTTCTATGTCTGGATCACATTATCAGTTCTCTGCATTAGCCTTTGGGCTATCCCCTGCACCAAGAGAGTTTAAAAAGTGTCTAGCTCAAATTATAGCTCGTTGCAGGCTACAGGGTATCCACATTTTTCCATATTTAGACAACTTGCTTGTCTTTGCAGGGTCTTTTTCAAAATATCAGGAGTGTCTCGGTTGAGACATCTCTTGCACAAGCTGGGATTTCTTGATTACTTGACATACTGTTGTGTTCCTGGGATATCAGCTAGGCACCTCATTTCAAAGAACTTTTATTCAGTAGGAAAAAAAATTGGTCTTTATCTAGATATATTTTTAAGGTTTTTCACTCAAACATTGGTCACTGTGAGGTAATACCTCAGAATTTGGGTCTTGTGCCATTTATGACTCTCATGATAACCTGGCTAGGATTCCACATAAGAAAGATAGTCATATCTGAAATATCTTTGGTCCCAGCATCACCTCCTTTTTTCTTTCCGTATCCCAGAACTGGAGTTTGGCAGGAGAGAAATGTTTTGATGGAGACAACAGATATCCTTAAATCCAGGTCTGCCCTTCTGCATCCCTGCTCCAAAGCAGTCAGTCATCACAGGTGCTTCAGACTTTGATATGAGAGCAGTTTTTAGTGGAATAAAAATGCGGGGGGGGGGGGGTTGAGACACCAAGGACAGATGCAAGCATGTAAATGTCAAGGAGATGCTTGCCATGATCAAGGCACTGAACGCTCTGAACCATCTTTGGCCCCCCTGGACCTCCATTGAGTGGTTACCACAGTCATGTGGCACCTCAACAAGCAAGGGGGGGGACTAGGTCTTCCCCCTTTTTGCAGACTAGCCATGTTAGCTTGGGTTATAACTTCACAGCTGAATCTCACTCTACAGTCATCCTACAGGCTTATCAAAGCAAAATTATGCGGCAGGCAAACTGAGCAGGACCAGGGCAGAACCTCAAATGGAAACTAGATGGGATGGGGTGGGGGTCTTCAAAGATTTGGCACATCTGTGGGAGCTCCTTAAGTAGACCTTTTTACGTTCTCTGAACAACCAATTGACAAAATTCTGTTTTTGGACTCCATGCAAGAATGCCTGGAAGACCTGATCCATTTTCTTTGGACAGGAATGATCCTGTATGTCTTTCCACTAATATCCAGGGTACTTTTGAAGATTCAGAAAGAATCCACCAAGATCTCTGTGTTGAGTCGTTTCTGGTTCGGGTAACAGTTCTCCCTTTTGGGAATGGCCAGGGGCAATTACCACAAGCTTCCTTACAGACTGGATCTACTCGCACAAAAACAAAGGTGTTTGATATACTCCAACATCAGTCGTCTTCAGCTGACTGGATGATAGGTGTCTAAAACTAATTAAAACTATTTTCTGAGGATGTGCGGCTGGTACTAATGGAAGCAAGGAAGCCTGCTACTAGAAAGTCAAAAAAGTAGAAAAGGTTTTCTAGTTGGTGCCAACAACACAACCAGCCCCAATTCAGGGCTAGTTGTTCTCCGGTTTTACAGTATTTGTCGGTTACTGTCCTATGGCCTTTTTTATTCCTCTGTCAAGGTTCAGTGTGACTGTTCATGGATCTTCCTCTTTCAAGGCAGTCACATGACAAAATGTTCTTGAAAGGGGTTTGCCTAAGAGGCCTCCCAAGTATACCTGTGGCCCCTCCTTGGGATCTTAATTTTGTGGTAAAAAAAAAAGTTCACACTTGCTCTTTTTGAACCAGCTAATCGGGCTGTCTTGAGATTCTTAACATGGAAAACAGTTTACTGATGCTCTAACCTTTGCGAGAAGGTATCCAGTTGCAAGCTCTTGTGGTGAGTCAACCCTATTTCATTTTCCATAGGGAAAGGTTTATTTCGAGAACTAATCCTTCTTTTCCTCCTTTGATGCCTAAAGTGGTATCTGAGTTCACTTTAAACCAAGCTGTTCATCTCTCCAGAACCCAAATATGAGGGAGAAAGCTCACTCCCTAACTTGGATGTCCACAGGCAACTCTGGTATTATCTTGACAGAATTAAATCTTTCAGATCAGTTCATTTCTTGTGAAGTCAAAAGGAGACAACCTGTGTCAGAACAGACCATTTCCAAATGGTTGTCTAAGGCTATTGCCTTTTGTTATGCTCACCATAACAAATGTATTCCATGCAGGATCAAATCCCACTCTAACAGGACCTTGTCTTCATCAATGGCTTTTTGGAAAGGGTTGGATTTTAGAAGCTGCTACTTGGTCCTCTGTATATACTTTTACAAAGTACTATAAGATTGATTCCTTCCCTAGGTCTAGATCACGGTTTGCTAGGACCATTCTCCTGGGACTCCTGGAACTTTCTCCTCCCAAATAAAGCTTGCTATGATAATCTGCCCATATAGCTAAAGCTACCCAGTTGTACTTTAAATATGTTGCCGAATGTATCCCCTGCCTCCCCTCCACAAAACCATTATCTGTAGCTATCAAATTTTGGCAACACCTTTGCCATTCATTTACCTATTATAGACATAAACACTTGTACAATCATGGTTTAAAATTAAAATGGACCTAATGAGGCTGGGTCAGATGGATCATTGCCATCTTTAGGTATTAGTCACTGCCACAAGTATTCTTAAGATGTTAAGTGTTTTCTAAAAGACCAGCCACAATGAAAGGTATATAGATATTTAATAATAAATGGTAAAATAAAAAACATGAGAATATTGAATTTCTAGTTAACAATAAAGAGTTTCAATCACAGGATATATAAAAAATAACAAAGTTGGATAGACTTGCACAGATGGCAGAAAAACAATATTTAACTAATCTCACTATATTTTCCTGACTGACTACACAATTACTGTTCCCTAGTTATTTATAAAGCAAAGCAAGATGAAGTGTGTTGAATTGATGACTACAGCAAGGCAAGATATGAGGTTTGTGGTTGTGTAAGATATCGGTGAGAGATCTTTCATGTCAAATTCCAAAAAGAGAGTGCTGCTGCAAGAGTTCCGGAATATCTCGCTAATATCTTTAAAAAAAATAATTTCAATGCCGGTTATAGAATGACATAACATCTGGTCACTTGACTCTGGTACAGTACATACCTAGAGCTTTGCTAAGATCTGATGCAGCATCTGAAAGCTATAAAATTTTCAAAAACTTCTGCCCTTCCAGGGTAGCAGTTAGTTCACCCCTATGGGCAATACAGTAAAATTCTTGGTCCTGGTTTTCCCAGACATTTCGTCTCTGGCTGCAAATATTTCCTGTAAGATAAAATCTTTATGGCCTAAACCAACCCATTTAATTTTCAACCTATTTTTCAAAAGTAGCTGGACTGAGATTAAACACTTCCCTTCCAGAATTCTCTGTTAAAACCTATACATTTAATCAGTTCTAATACTGTGTGACATGCATGCATCTCTTTTTCTGTCTAGCAGGACCCACTGCTGATGCACTGTGAAAGAACAAATAGTCTACCAAAGCCAAATATGAAGTTGCCTTGTCGTTGTCTTTTGCCTGGAAGTCCAAATTATTCTTTAGCTATGTTTGCAACCCCAAAAGGCAGCAATACACAATTGTGTGCAGTGCTCATTGTTAATGGAGTCCCCTATACTGATCCTGAATATATAGCAAACCTACTGGCCGACAAATTCAACTTCTCCTACCCCTCTCTCCCCCAGAACCTTCCCCCAGGAAATATCAAATAGAACTCTCCCTGCTATCACTAGGGAACAGGTCCTTAATGCTGTCTCTAAGGCCAGGAACACTACATTAATGGGCCCAGACTCTAACCCAGCATGCCTTCTTAATAGCATGAAATATGACCTATCAGATCCTCTGGAATTGCTATTTAAATGTAGTCAAACAGGCTTCATGTCTCATTAATGAAGAACGGCAACAGTCATCCCTCTGCACAAAGGGGGGCCATCTGTAGACCCTGGAAACTACAGACCCATAAGTCTCAACTAGTCTTGTATGCAAAGCCAAGGGAAGAATTATTGTGGAAATGGTCAGTAATGACATAGGAAATCTCCAGACACAAGAACCCAACCCAATTTGGTTTCATCGAGGGCACGTCATGCTTACTCATCCTGGTGTACTACTTTGAGAAGGTCACCAAAGCAATGGATGAAGGCGGAATGGTTCACGCTGCCTACCTTGACCTTGCCAAGGCATTTGACACACTAGCCCCCTCTGGTATTGTTGACAAACTCTAGTGGTTAGGTATAAACCTTACATCACCCAGTGGATAGCCAGCTGGCTCATAGGCTCCAGGAAGTTAGAATTGGGGAGTCCACCTCTGCAAAGAGGCCATTCACAAGCGGAGTCCCTCCTTTTTGACATTTACTTTGAATTCAAAGCCAATGTCAGTGGCCTTTGGCTGTCTAAATTTGCAGATTGCAAATTGGAAGCTGTCATTGAATCCCCAACTGACACAAATGTTTTTCAGGAAGGGCTGAGACGCAACTGGTGTCAGAGCCATGGACTAAAAGTAAATGCCAATAAATATATAATAGTATCCTTTGGGAAGTCACCCACCTCTGGTAACTATCATATTGACAACACACCCCTAAGAGTTGACCCAATAGTCAGGACTTGGAACACGCTACAGTCATGAAGAAATTATTCTATGTTGTGCAGCTCATAAACAAAGTTATGGCATCTATGTCCAAGGAAGTCATTATTTCACTGGATTCAGCATTCATCAGACCTATCATAGAGTACAATGCCACCTTTGGTATGTACGTAACCAGGCATATCCAACAACGGGAATGTCCACAGAGGTTCCTCATTAAAAGAATACAGGACATAAGTAACATGTATGCAGACCACCTCAAGTCCGTTTCCATTTATTTTGTCTCCTACAGGCTGTTGAGGGGAGATCTATGCCTGGCATACAAGGCATTTTCAGACCCCACTCTGATGGACCTTCTGCATATCCTTAAAACAAACGGCATGTAAATTACCTGATGTTCATCGTGTTACACTGCTGCAGTCATTACACTTGGGTTATCCTGCCGTCAGGTGGTTCCCCAGTCGGCCTGAGTTCCAAAGTCTTGGTCCGGCGTCTGTTGCTGTCGCCTCCTCCCTGACGTCAGTGCGACAGGGGTATATAAGATGCAGCTGACGCCATTTTCTCCAGTCTTTCTTGCCGAGCGGTGCCCAAAGCAGAAGCAGTTCGCAAGTGCCGGTCGGCCGACTCCTGAGATTTTCATTCCGAATCCAGAACCGAAGTCTTCTACAAAGCTAAGTACCCCATTGGGGAAACTTTTTCTTGCCTCAGACCGATGTCGTAAAAGTTAACTGCATTTCATGTGGAAAGCAAATACCTCATAAGGATTTCCACTCCTATTGTATTCCATGCCTAGGCCCAGACCACAATGTCACTGGTTGTCGGTTTTGTGCTAGGTTTAACAAGCGTACTATTAAACGTCGGTTTGATTTTGCCCGACATTATTTTGGCAGAAAATTCAATTACACCATGCTGTCGGAACTCCTGACGACAGGATTACATAAAAAGAGCAAAGACAAGGACAGACATCTGAGGCCCAAAACTGCCGATGAGGCCTCTTCTAGGCCGGTCGCTGGTTCTCCAGTGTTCAGCGAGGTGCCTACGCAGCCCCTGACCGGTTCCACAGAACCACAGACCGCATCCTACTCCCACGTGGAGCTTGCTGCGCCTTCAGACGCTACATGTTTTCAGCCTACCGAAATTAACCCATCTGAGGGTACTGAAGTAGCTGAGCAATCCACAGCCTCAGAGGGTGTCTTCAGACCTACCCAGTTAACTATTAAACCCTCTACTAAGTCTAAGGCCCCCTTAAAAACAAAGAAACAGATTCAGCATTCTCCAGCACAGGCTTCCATGCCTAAGAAACAAATGCTCAAAATGGCCGAAGACCTAATCACCCTGATCAGGGAGTCCCATCCCCCTCCTGATAAAAAGCCCAGACAGGAGGCAGACTATGAATCTTCCGACCAGGTGTCCATTTTTTCAGATTCATCCTCAGACCTAGGATATTCCTTGCCCCCTTATGAGGATTCTGATGCTGAGGAATCATTTCCATCAGCCTCTCCGCCTGAGGACTACTCCTTTGGGGAGACATTACATACCATGAGGGAGCACTTCCATTGGGAAGGCCAGGATTACTCAGAATCCAAGAAAAGGCTCAGAGACTTCCTTTTATTGCCTCTACACAGACCCCTTGCTATTCTGCCAGTGTTGGGTATTGTGGATGATGTCTACACTGAATCCAGCTTAAACCCTGACTCCTTACCTCCAGCCCCTGTTAAACCCGATAGATATTACAGAGTTCCTGAAACAGACCCCTTGCTATTCTGCCACTGTTTGGTATTGTGGATGATGTCTACACTGAATCCAGCTTAAACCCGGGCTCCTTACCTCCAGCCCCTGTTAAACCCGATAGATATTACAGAGTTCCTGACTCTCACAAATTTCTGTATAAAAGCCCTGTTGCTGACCCTGAAACTATTTCTCAGTGACCCAAAGGGATTAAAGCCTCATCAGCAAAAAAAACAGTTCCCTCTGACTGAGATTCCAGGGTATTAGACAGATGGGGAAAGAAAGTATATATGTCTGCAACCTTAGCAATGAGAGCCTTAAATTGCCAGTTTCACATGCTAAAATATCAGCAATTTTTGATGTCTCAGTTAAAGCAAAAAAATGCTTCCAGATTCTGATCCTCCTAATTTTAAAGAAATACAGGATTTATTGCATGCAGCTGAACAAGTGGGAAAGCATACTTTGCAATGTGGTTTTGATTCTTTAGAGGCCTCCTGTAGAGCAGCAGTTACAGGCTCTGTCATTAGAACGCATGCTTGGTTGAAAGAACATACATTACCAGATCAAGTTAAAGCAAAATTATTGGATGCACCTTTACAGCAGGATGTGGTGTTTGGAGTTAAGGCAGAAGAGGTATTAAAGAAAATGGAGGATAAGGCAAAATCTATGCAAACGGTAAAGGATTTCTTACAGGTTCAGCCACCAAGATTTAGAAGAAATTGGCCAACAAAGAATTGGTCCTTTCCGGCTACAGACAGACCTCAGAGGCAGATACAGACGTCAGAGAGGTAGAGGTCAACCACAAGGTTCTTACAGGCCTCTACAATGGGGTGCACCAGGCCTGCAAGAAGGGGAAGACAGGCCCCAACCATATAAAAAGAAGCCTCAATGACTTCCCATTACAGCTGCCAGACAACTCTCTCTTGGCAGCCCCCTTGGGAGGAAAACTAGCACTTTTCTATCACAATTGGCATTGGATCACCAAAGACAAATGGGATCTCAACATTGTATCTCAAGGTTACAGGTTCCACTTTCACACTCTGCCAAGGTTAAAAGGAATGCCAAATCTGCCACCAAATCAATGGACAGAGGCTCAAAAACAAATTACAGCACTCATGGAAATGAGAGCTATTCAAGAGGTACCACTACCAGAGCAAGGACAAGGATTTTATTCAAGACTTTCTGGTTCCCAGAAAGGACAAAGCCTGGAGGCCCATTCTGGATCTTTCTTCTCTAAACACATGTTTAGAACTTTTTTTTAGAATGTTTGGAACTGGATGTTCCAAACTTCAAAATGTTAACACTACAGCAGCTTCCCATGCTGGGCAAGAAAGCTTGGCTCGTGACTTTGGACCTCAAGGAGGCATATCTGCATGTCTCTATCAGACAAAGCTGCAGAAGATACCTCAGATTCATAGCAGGTTCAATGCACTATCAATTCTCTGCACTGCCTTTGGCTTATCTACTGCGCCCAGAGTCTTTACAAAGTGCCTGGCACCAGTAATTGCATTTTGCAGACAGAAAGGAATTCAAATGTATCCGTACCTGGGCGACTGCCTGATTCAAGCAGAGAGCAAGGACAATCTTCTAGAGCATCTGGCATTTGTAAAATGGTTAAGTTGCCTGGGGTACACAGTAAACTAAAAGAAATCAAAACTAGTGCCCTCACAAGAGATGATATTCCTGGGTGCCAGCTTGAACACAACAGCCCAGATGGCTTATCTCACGCCAGACAAGCAAGGACAATTGACTCAATACTTTCAATTGATGGCAACAAAAACCCAACTCCCTGTAAGAAAAATTCTGCAGGCCTTGGGTTACATGGCATCCTGCATACTACTAATTCCATATGCCAGACTGCATATGAGGAAACTACAATGGTACCTAAAGAATGTATGGTCTCAACACGGTCAAAGTTTGGAAACAGTTATACCACTAATTCCTTGCCTTCAACAGGAGTTTCGATGGTGGGCACAAACTTATCACCTCAACAAGGGACAGCCTTTTACTCGACCCACAGCCAGGCAAACACTGACAAGAGATGCATCGAATTACGCCTGGGGAGCACACATGGCAGGAAGATGTATTCAGGGCAAGTGGCCCACAGAACAAAGGCATCTTCACATCAAAAAGAGATGTTAGCTGTACAAAATGCCCTTATAGCTTTCAAGGACATGCTGCATCCAGGACAACTATTACTAAAAAACAGACACCACAGTAATGTGGTACATAAGCAAGGGGGCACTCACTCCTACCCCCTGTGCAGACAAGCCATGACCTTGTGGAACACAGCTCTAAACTATCAAGTTCATCTTCAAGCACAATTCCTGCCAGGAGAGAAAAACACACTGGCAGACGACTTAAGCAGAATCATGTATCCCCATGAATGGGAATTGAATCCACAAATATTCAGAATGATCACACAAATGGTGGAGCCCGGACATGGATCTCTTTGCATCCCCAATGAATTGCCAGCTACAGAAATTCTGCACAAGGAGTTACCATCCACAAGCATGGAAAGTGGATGCCCTCTCATTCAGCTGGAAAAACCAGCAAGTATACACTTTGCCTCCACTACCTCTCCTTCCAAAGGTTCTCATAAAAGCCAGACAAGAATAGCCAAAGATGATCCTGATTGCTCCAGACTGGCCACGCCAGCACTGGTACCCAATCTTAAGGAATTTAGCACAAGAACCACCCTGGATATTGCCTCAAATCCCACATCTGCTGACTCAGCACAACAATCAGATACTTCAGTCAGCTTCAGACCTTAAACCTAGCTGAATGGAAAATTCCTTAGTCAAGCAAGTAATGCCTCTCTCCAAAGCTGTTATGGATGTCATTCTGGAGGCCAGAAGGCCTAGTACCAGGAAAGCCTATTCTGATAAATGGAAGCGATTCTGTGCCTGGAACCAGGCTCACAGCCTTGAACCCTCTTGTCCCAAACATTCCTCAGATTCTACAATATTTAACTGTAATGCTGGACGAAGGTCTCTTTTTCATCCATCAAGATCCACGCCTCTGCCATCTCTGCTCACTACAACACGGATCCTCCAATTTTCTCTAATCCGTTGCTAAAGCAGTACCTCAGAGGGGCTAAAAACATGACTGCCCCGTAGAGCACCTTCTCCAACTTGGGGCCTCAACTTTGTTTTGGAAAAATTAACTTTACCTCCCTTTGAGCCAGCTAACACAGCAGAATTAAAATATATTTCTTGGAAGACTGCTCTGCTCCTGGCAATAACATCAGCTCGAAGAGTTTAGGGATTACAGGCACTAATGGCAGTGAAACCTTTCCTCATTTTCCACCAGGACAGGGTATCCTTAAGAACTAACTCTACATTTATGCCAACGGTGGTTTCAAGTGTGGCTGTAAACCAAACTATTCACTTGCCAACTTTTTATCCAAAACCACAGAATAAAGGGGGGAGACTACTGCATTCTTTGGACATTCACAGGCAGTTACGCTTCTACTTGGACAAAACCAAAGCTTTCAGAAAATCTGAGCAATTACTGGTAGCATATGCTGCAGGAGCACAGGAAAAAGCCATTTCAAAACGGACTATTTCAAAATGGATAGGACATTGCATACGTTTCTGCTACACACACCATGGGAAACCTATACCTAGCAGCATTAGATCTCACTCCACCAGGGCAGCAGCCACTTCAATTGCCTTCCTCAGAGGAGTGCCTACCAAGGACATTTTGGAAGCAGCAACATGGAGTTCTGTGCATACCTTCACCAAGCATTACCATCTGCCTTTATACTCTAAATCCAGAGTTGACTTCGCCACTGCTGTGCTGCAGGGCTTTATAGCCACACCTAATGCCTTAATAGAACCAGCCACCCTACCTCAGCTTTGGGATTCTACCCAAGTGTAATGACTGCAGCAGTGTAACACGATGAACATAGTACAGTTTTGTACCTACCATAAATGTAGATGTTCGAGTGTATACACTGCTGCAGTCCAGGTTACCCTCCCTCCTTCCCCTCTTACTTGCTGGTACGTACCTATGTCTTCTACCCTTTACTACCTATGGGGAGTATTTGCTGGTAACTGAAAGTTGTTGTTTACTTTTCTTATGTATGTTTTATTAGCAATTTGAATTGCCTACCTTTTGGGGGCACCTGACATCTGGGGCAAGAAAAACTGAAGAAAATGGTGTCTGCTGCATCTTGTATACCCCTGTCGCACTGACGTCAGGGATGAGGCGACAGCAACCGACGCCGGACCAAGACTTTGGAACTCGGGCCGACTGGGGAACCGCCTGACGGCAGGATAACCCAAATGTAATGACTGCAACATTGTATACACTCTAACATCTACATTTATGATAGGTACAAAACTGTACTTTTTGAAGATTTGAACCTTGCTTGTGATATAAATAGGAACTGCTGGACTGCCAGGTATGTATTGCAGAGACTACCTCTCCTGTGGAAGAGGCTCCCCGTGCTTGTGTAGCAGACTTCCTCCCTAACCCAATTCAAGCATAACTTGGACAACTGGCTGGGGAACAGGAAATTCATCCCTGGTTTATCACATAGGCTACTTGGGTCCATTATCTCCCAGACTCCTGCTTGTACGTGTTTCATCTGCCAAGCTCCTGCTTACACTTATCAAGGCTACCAGAACTTGTCAGAGATTTGGGATGCATTCTAGGCTTATAAAGGCCCTTGTGGTCGTTAGCTTAATAAACATCAATGAACCTATATTTCCATTTGCTTTCTTTCTTGATTTCCACATTTCGCTGCTTCATTACAAATTTTCATAATTTCCAAAAATATCTCCAATACCTCTAAAGGATCTCTGGTTATTATTATTGTTGCAGACTTCTTAAGTTTGGCAACAACCCTTTCTACTTTTTAGTGTCCAAGTCTTTGTGCTATGGAGTTATCAAAAAACATTTGCTTATCCTCCTTTATAAACTCATGTGTTATCCAGATGCTCACTAATTTTCTGTTTAGCACTCTGGAGTTGCACCTCCTCTTGTTCTGTGAAATTCCCCATATTTTCCAACCTTTGTCAGCACTGCTAAATAGTTCTTGTTACTTCTCAACTATATCTTTTTTCTTTTATTTCTACCTTATTTTTACTCTGTGTTTTCATTTTATCACTTTCAGTAGCTATAACATCTGAAGAAATTTCTTTCTTCCCTAATACATTTTCAGTCATTGCCATGGCCCATCTTTTAAATTCCTTTGGTGAGGAAGCCCCATAGTCTCATTTTTACATTAGCCTTCATTGCTATCTTAGTTGTTATTGGTGCATTATCCAAAATACTTTTTGGTTGTGTTAAAGATTTAAATTTAAATTCACATGTTCCGGTGAATATAATTTGTCTAGTCTAGAGCAGTTATTGTACTTTGGGGAATAATATGTAAATTCTCTCAGTTTCTACTACTGAATTCATGTCTTCCATGCAAAATAGTTTTCTTCATAAATCTGCTCTGTTATATTTTCCCTTGTATGTCCCCCAGATACATCCTGACTATTGCAAATCAAGTTTAAACTCCCACCATTAGGTAGTGTTCCCTTCTCCCCAAAATGTATTGCTTTGCAAGCATTTTCTTTTGCCAGGAAAACCTTTTCTAATGTTTTTTGGACCATTTTTGTTTGACAATCTTTTGCATTTTCTCCTTAGCCTTTTCTGCATAAAAAAATGACTTTAATCCTCCAGGAAGAAATGTTCTAAAGACCGCTGGATACAGCAGCTTAAATCTCACCACTACCTTTCAACGTTCCTGATTGCTGGGATAAATTTGCTTCTCTTCTCCTGGTATACAGTGAAGAAACATTTTCCATAAATACTGTACTGTCTCCAATTTTTAATACTTTTCCTTTCTGCCACAGTTTTGTCATGGTCAACTCTTTCCTCCTGGATCATGGATATAGGAAATAAATTGAAATGCCAAACAGTTTAGTCCCCCCTGCCTTTTGGCCAAAATAGCACTGGCTGTCCTATGCAGTGTTCAAAAGAAAAGGCAAAAGTATTGCCTCAGCATGTGGACATTCTAACACAAAACAAGGTGTCCCTCCTGCCCAAAACCTAGGCACTCTAAAGCTGACTGCCTGAATGATTACACATTAATTCTATCTAGGCATATTTGTTCAGAGGACATAATGATAGATAGAGACTAGGAAAACAAACGCAAGAAAATCTTCCCTAGATAATTGGAAAATATTTTCTCTGGTACCTATCCAGGAATCTAGATCCAAACATAGTTATGCGGCAATGGTTCTAGAATACTTGTTTGCCCTTAATAGAACTGGCCTGTTTTTATGCATTTGTTTAAGTGCATACTTCTGCTATTTTAGCCTGCCCTTCCCATGGATCCAGATTTGTTTTTCTGGCTTTGTTACAGTTTCTCAAGGGAGTCCTGCTTCTTGTACTACCATGGAAAGAGATGCCCCATCATGGGATCTTAAGTAAGTTTTACAGCAGCTGACTCTGGCACATTAACAAGGTGCTCCTGTTATATTAAGTTTTAGCAGATGCTGTTTTGGTAGTTATTACAATGATGGAGTTAAGATTTTCAGCCTTCAGTGTGCAAGAGAACCCTTCTTAGTGTTCCACCAGGGCAGGATGTCCATTTATGCAAACCATTCCTTTATGCCTAAGATGGTTTCTGAGGTGTATCCCTTAATAAAGCCATGCACTTCCCAGTTTTCTTTCCTAAGCTACAGAACAGAAAGAGAACTCTTCATTCCCCTTGATGTCTGTAGACAGTTGAGATTTTATTTAAACAGGAACAAGAATTCAGAAAAAATGGCTAGTTATTACTCTTCTTGGGAAAGAAGAGAAGCCAGTAAACAAGCAGAAGCTCTCAAAATAATTTACTCGTTCCACTTCGTGCTAGTGTTCATCTAATGGAAAAATCTGTTCAGTAAATGTCCTAGCGTACTCCATTTGAACCACTGCTGCCAACTCTGCATTTTTAAAGGGGTCAGCACATGAGTAATTCTTGAAGCATAAGCTTTGACCTCTTTCTAAATTTTCTCTAGACACTACTGTTTTGGGATAGCCTTGAATGCTAGAGGAAGCTTCACCATTGTTGCTCTGCATGCTCTTACCTCCTAATTACTGTCACTAACAACTCTATTTCTTTATGCTGTTTTCAGTTTAGCATTTCGTTGTACCTCAACTCGGGCATGCTAGGGAAGCCGCCCTGTTTTCTATTGCTATTTTCAGTACAGCTTTCAGAACTGCAGTTCTTTAAGGACTGCTGCAATGAATACTGTAATGAAAATATTACAGTTGTGTTAAGAACTTAACATAAATATAGATGTTCAAGTAAATTTATTTAGTCCAGGTGTTCCTGACTCCCTTGTTTGTTCTGGCTACTTCTCATCTTATTTACCCTGGCTTGTGGTAGCATCCTTGTCCATTTATCTGAACTTTCCCATTCCCTTTCACTTCCCTACCAGCGCCCCTGCCCTGTACATGAGCATACTGTTTGGAGAGGTAAATTGGTCGAGACTGGGGCTTAGAGTACTGTTACCATCTGGTCCTTGTTCTTTGGCTGTTGCACCAGGGGTTTCTAACCTGGCTTTTGCTAGGGCAAAAAAGATGTTAAGACCCATTTATTTTTTGCACCTTTTATACTACTGTTACTGCATAGTGATAGGAGGATATTTACCAAGCCCCAGGGAGGTGCTAGAGCTTTTGATTGTGCGCCAGCCAGTTGGGCTGTATGTAGGTGGAAATTTCAAAGTGAAAGCTGTAACAGTAAATATACTCAGTTGTAAGCTGTTTATGGTAAGTTCATACAACAGCTGTGCTTCATCATATTAATCACTGCTGCAGTCATGACATTTAGATTCTGTGTTGCAGGTGAGGTCCGAAATCTGACTTTCCTCCAGAAGTCTGGACTGACTCCACAACCATGCTGACTTCTCTTTTTCTCAGGCACAGTGTCACATTTGTCAAATAAGGAGCAGGCAGTGGGATTATCTTCAGTTACTTCTTGCTACTGTAAAGTGATTATCATTTGGTCTTGTCATGTTTTTCTACATTTTCGCATAGAATTTCTACAATGGAACAATAAGTACCACACTGGAAAAGCCCTTTTTCTACCCTTAATGGATTTGATTTTCAGAAGCTTCTGTGTGTTTTTTTTTTTTGGGGGGGGGGGGGTCCTGTCATAGGCCAAGAACCAGGCAGTGCCCTGTTCTGGAAAGGAGACTGGAATCGGATACCCACATACCAACACTCACAAAGAAGTTGTTGCTTGCATCTTGTTTGCTTGAGGCTATCTTGAGATCTTTTTCTGCAAGAATTATGTAGTTCAATATGAAAGCCCTGAAGAAAGGGGAAACTGTTCATGTTTGTCATATTACTGTTGCAGTAGCTTGAGCTGTACTTGCCAAGGATCAGGTGACCAGTCTTCCATAGCTTTTGAGCGCATTCCACGCACTCCAACAGCTGTAGAGCTCCAGGAGAGAGGTATAAAGACAGTGGTTAGTGTGCCAAAATCTTAGACCTTTTTTGTGGTAGAAGAGTGCTGTCTGCTGTGAGTTCAAGAGATTAACTTTTGACTTGCAGTGCTTTGAAGCTGGGCAAATAAGTACATCAGTGGGAGACTACCTTCCATTGTGAGAAGTATAGTTTTCTGTCAGCAATGTTTGTGATTTAGGACAACTGATAGTGGTTAACTTGTCACTGGCATAGTTACCTCAAGCTTGCATTTTGGTTTGGGGAATACCGTATTACTAAGGCTTCACTGCTTGAGATACTTTTTTTTGTTGGAGTTATGGATCTGACCCCCAGCTCATCAGACATTTCCTCACCACTCCTTAAGAGAAGAAAACTTGTACAAGGGACGCTGGTATTTACTCCAGTTTCCTCTTTGCCTCTGCCTTTTGTGAGCGACTCTGCTGTGGGCATATTTGGTTCCTTGAACTAATCAGTTTCTCTTGCTGCTCCTTGGGAGTTCACTAAGGAGAGGCAGAGATGTTCTCTGTGGGCAAGGGAGAAATGCACTTTTTGGCACTGGAGGAGGGAGTGCACGTTGTTACTTTGTAGGGCAGCTCTGAGGAGCTTGATTCCAGGGGATAGAACTGTTCTTCGGGGTACTAATTTTTCTGTAGAATCTCCCAGGAAAAGGAAGCATCTGTGTCCCCTTCACGTAAGGCAGACAAGGCAGATTGGCTGGGTTTTGCTAGAGGCTGGTTTATTATGTATTTCCTACTCTGATTCTGATTCTGTCTCATTTTTAGCCAAGGGGCAAGAATTAGATTTGTATCTGATAACAGACAAATGTGACTATTGTGTTTGTATATCGGCAAACAGGGGGCAGTGCATTCGTAACCCCCCCCGTTTCAGGGTGGTCATTCAATCGGGGGAGATGATACTGGAATGTGGCATGACACTGTGGGCCTCGCACAATACATCTCTGCAAAATATCTTGGCAGATAGTTAAGCGTGACAAATGCAGAGTCACTGAAATGAATGATAGACACGCATGTCTAGGCCTTGCTTACCAGTCGAGTGTGCCAGAAATGGCCATTTTTTGCTTTTCTAAGCAACAAGCAGCTGAGGCTGCTCTGCGTAAGTGCACCTTAAAGGAATCTTGGTCACTGGACCCCCTTCTGCTACCATCTGGCAGGTATTTCTATCTGCTGATTTTACAAATACTTTCTCCCTATGGTGATTCAGTGTGAGAGAGGAAAAGGCAAAGCATTCTATTAATACTGTTTTGGCTGAGACATTATTAAATTTCTTTGTGCAAGTCACTGTCATAGTTGTAACCCTAACTTTAAGGATCTTTGCCACAGCTAAAGTCCTATATCTAGGCAGAATTTCAGAGCTCTTCTCCTTCCCCCTTATGCCCAACCTTAAGTCACTGCCCTCGGATGTCACCACATCATGGTATAGAGGAGAATGTAGCTGGCCGTATTCAGTTCTTTCTAGCTGTATGGTCTGTTAGACAGATTTGTTACAGTTAATTAGACCAGGTCAGGAGTTGAAAAACTGATAAATGCTCCTGAGGGGATTTTCTTTTTGTATGGTAGGGGCTGTTTCTGTAGTGCTGTAGTTTAGCTGCTTGAAGGATTCTGGACATGACAATTTGGAGGTCTGGGGATGCTGGCCAAACAGGGCAAGTGTGTGTGGAAGAGGCAAATATCAGCGATAGGCACAATAAGCATGTGTATTACCTAGGCCTTGACTACAATGTCACCTTATGTGACAGTTGTAAGGATTTCAGGCCTAAGACTACAAGAACATTAAAACAGGAGAGATGCTTTGCTTGCTTAGTTTGAATTGCACAGCCTCTGGAAAACCTCACAAAGGAAACCTCTAGCTCTGAGGAGTCTCTACACTGCAGGACCATCTCAAACTGTGGATACATTTATTAAGGATGTGGTTGTTTGGGCCTTCCCATCGAAGGTGTCACTGACCAGTGATGAAGCCCCAGTGCAGCCCACCCTGCATGCAGGTAGCTCTGCTTGATGTGTCTAAAGCAAAAACACCTGAACCAGATGCATAGATTCCAACCCCTGAGAGATGGAATACATTTTACAGGATCCAGAGGCACCATTCTCTTCCTTGCAAAAATTTAACTGCAGACCTGGATACCTTATTTCTGAAGGCAGCAAAAGGTACTAAATCACCCACAGGTATGAACAACCCTGCCAGATGATCAGGAAAGTAGACTGTTGGGCAAGTATGGTAAAAAGATGTGTACCTCAGCCACACTGTCTTTTTAAAGCACTAATTTCTGGCTCTCATCCTGAAGTTCAAGGAGCACCAACTTAAACAAATGATGGAGCTATATTTGACTAGAAAAGTGACCTACCTCGTTCAGATGTCTGTGCATCCGGCAAGTCTTCGCATTGTGTGCTTTTGCAGCATATAAGCTTATAGAGCAGATGCCACTGGAATTATGTTAAATGCATGGAAACATACTGTAAGTATGCCTGCCTTCTCATATGGCCTTTAACAGTGGATATTAACTAAAGGCTTCTTCTTTCGACTTTTCCCTGTTAGGGGTCGCCACAGCGGATCATCTGTCTGCTCTTGATTGGCAGTGGAGTTTTACGGTGTCGTTGCCAGCCCGGCGCCCAACCTTCCACAGAAGGCGTACACACGCACACACTCGCACCTAGGGCCAATTTTAGTGTGTCCAATCCACCACCTGCATGTCTTTGGGATGTGGGAGGAAACGCACGCGACCACAGGGAGGGCATACAGACTCCGCACAGAAGGCACCCCAGCCGAGAATCAAACCGGAGAACCTCTTGCTGTGAGGCATCAATGCTAACCACTGCACCACCGTGGATATTAACTAAAGGCTAAACTGCTTAAATCTCCCCTTAACAGTGAATTGCTTCCGTTATGGTACATCTTTTGGCCGTAGCTGCTTTTTTACCTAGAGCCCCCACTTTCAAATAGACAAGCTGTGTAGTAGTTTGTAAAAGAGGATTCTACATCTCTGACCTTGCAGGAGGGTATTCACACCACTAAGGGACCTTAATTTTATGCTAGAAAAATTAGTACTTCCTCCCTTCATACCAGCAAACACAGCATACAAAGTTTTTGCATAGAAAAGATTGTTTTTGGTGGTAATCATAAGAACTGCAGGCATTAATGTGGAGTGGAGTCCCCTCTTGTTTTTCATGTGGATAATATTTTATGCCAAAAGTGGTGATAGAGGTGGCTCTTGACCAGGCTATATCTCTCCATGTTCATTCCTAGGCAACAATAAAAAGGAAAGAATACTCAATTCCCTAGATTTTCATGAACAGGAAGGACCAAGGATTACAGAAAAATCAGATGAGTTTTTCTCTGCAAAGACCACAAAGTGCTGTCTATTTCCAAGCATGCTATCTCTAAATGGATTGCATGATGTATTTTTCTTCTGTGACTTCTATGACAAGCAATTACCAGGAGACATTATGTTGCACTCCACCAGGGACACGGCTACAACAGTAGCGTTCCAAAAGGGTGGTGCCTATTGGTGACGCACTGGAAGCTGCCATTTGGTCCTCTGCTCATACCTTTAAAAAAGTGTTATAGGCCAGACATTGTCTAGAAGTAGGGCAGGGTTTGTAGCAGCAATTTATGAAAAGCATGCTGCCTTCATGCACTGGGGAACCAACCACTGAAAGGACTGATAAGGATGCTCTGGAAGGCATCCCTGGAAGTTATGACTCCAGTGGTGATTTAAGCTAACTGTACTATGCTCTTCATTTTTACTGTAGATGTTCAAATGTAGGCATTACTGCAGTCCAGCTCCACCTCGTTGACATTTGGACTGGGGTTGGGGTTCCATTTATTCCCCCCCCCCTTCCCCCTCTATTCCATTCCTGATTTGGCCAAAGCCTTTGTTTCCTCACCTGTACAGCTTACCTGGGAGTAGCTGCCAAAGATAAGCTGGGATACCAACTAATAGAACGTACTGTGGCTCAGGAAATAAGTGCGTGTGTGTGTATGTATATAGATATAGTTTTATATGTATGTGTATATATATATATATATATATATATATATATATATATATATATATATATATGTGTGTATATGTAGGCATGTGTATATGTAGGCGTGTGTGTATATGTAGGCGTGTGT